>NC_051121.1:7416395-7522737 GCF_014839805.1 Manduca sexta | reverse complement strand
TCATCCAAATTCGTTCAGCAGTTTTTACGGTTATCTCTAACAAACTTGAAAACATTAAAACTAAAACCTAAGCAAGAGGACATTAAAACTTTTCCTTTATATAATTCATATTTGTCGCCATTTTGTACAGTCAGGATCAGTTCCTGACGGATGCAGTGACAATGTTAACATGTGATATTTATTTAAAGCAAACGCATATTGACCTATTTATAACGGAAATCAGTGGCTCAGGATATCGGCATGCGCTTACAAAAACTGTTTCCGCGGCAGATGTGGCGTTAGCATTAATGGTTTTCAAAAGCAGACAAAAAATACTCTCTCCGCAGGTGGAGATCGATAGTTGAGGAATTTGGAGGGACTGTGAGGGACTAGAGAAGATAAGGTTTATGGTTATATCATCTTATACTGTAGTTTAGTGGCGCAAGGTCCATATAAATCGATTCCTACCAGCTTCCTTTTATGTAAAATTGATGTAGAAACTAATTATCATTTGAACGATTTGCAGACTGTATTTTTGTATATTAGAACCTACATGTTGTGTAGCGTTCCGTTTCGAAAAAATTTCACATAAAACAGTTGAAGTATATCAATATGTAAGTTAAATTTATTATTTATGTATATATGAAGGTATGTATATAATATATTTACTTATATTACGTTGGTTTTATATTTATAAATTGTATTAGATTTTTTCGCAATTAAAATTTCGGAAAGCTACGCTTAGTTAAAACACAAATTTACTAGATCAGCTGTAAGTCAAAACCCGCCATCTTGCCTCTTAATAAAGTTTAAATTAGGAACCGGTGATGTTCTTAACAGCTATTTTAGCAATTCTCTACCACCTCTTAACGCTAAAACAGTTTATAAGTAAGACTGTTAATCATTGTTTGGTCATTGTATCATGATAAAACAAACTCAAAATTAGTAAACAAAAAACGTGGAAAATAACCTCTGAAAACTTATCGGATTTTATAGATAGTCTTAATGTGCTGAGATAAATGGATTCTGTCGCAATATTAGCGGGCATTCTACGCCGTAGACTGAACGCTACGACCTTTTGTAATCGGATTTCCACGACTATGTGTATAGTATAAAACTAGCCTATAGTACTCAAGAGTAATGTAACTTTCTATTAGTGAAAGAATTTTCAAAATCTGTTAATTACGATAAGCGTGTTGAAAAAGAACTCTTCAGCTTTATAATATTAGTGAAGATCAGTGCGAAGGTTCCATATATTCGATTCCTGCTGGCTTCCCTTGCGTATTATGTCAAATCTAATTAACATTAGAACGATTTGCAAACCATATTTATGCGTATTAGTAAATGTTTTATGTTTTGTCGGGTTTCCTTTCGAAAAAGTTCACCCATAGCCACTGGTGAAGACAAAATTAAAAAATAAAAATGAGAACCTATTGACTGTAACAAAACTTTTTTATTGCTTTACTTTTAAACTATCATTGAATGACGAGAACCATTTAGTCTTGAATAATATTACTTACAAAAAGGCAAATTTTAAGAGTGCACATTTAATAGGTAAAAAGACTGCTTAATATTTTATTCGTACAAAAAAAACATTGTTGAGACCATTCTAACTGGTTTACCTTATCGCATTATTTTCGTTTACCGCGTCTTCATTTTAACAATTTTGAAGCGAAATCGGATGTGAGACTGACATGCTCACAATATCACATATTATCTAGCATTATGATTATTTATCGAATCTAATATTTAATGTTTGAGGAAGTATGACAACGTTTCTCGTCTATTTTCATCGGAATTTAAAAAGGTGGTTTTTAGTTCGTACTCGTTTATTATTATTTTTTTTTAATTTTTTTAAACACAAAATAGGTCCCAATCATGAATGCATCTATTTGGAATTGTGTTGGGTGAATGACAATAGGTTCATCCCTCATTACAGTGCCTTGTACAGAAATGTGGATGACATCTCTGCATACCGTCGAAAAAAAAATCACTATCAGTCCCAAATAGTATGTAAATTACGCGATATCTCCGTCAATTATAACTGCCGTGATACATATAAATGTGTTAGTACTAGCGGGCTACTAAGTGTAGTAAGTAGTTGTGTAAAGTAGTGTAAAATGGCTGATCTCCATTGTATTATCCCTCGTGGTCGAAATTAGAATAGGAGGGTTTTCTAGGGGTATATATTTGAGATAAAAACAATTTCTAATGTAATAATTAGTATTATGTACTGTGATAAATTAATTATCAACGACAATAATAATTGTACTCATAAGTCATCGAAGCTTGGTTTAAGCATTAGTTACGCGGTTGAGGCATGAATCGGATATGTATTTATAGCTTTTGAAAGGGTGACCATATATTTGGGATTGCAGGATAATTATTACAACGAGGTTGGCATAATCCTAATAAAGAAATAAAAGAAAAAGTCAATTACTCGTATTTTATTTTTCATAAAATGGTATTCTTAATTTAAATCTTTATTTTGAATTTTTGAATACAGAATTTTAAAAATAACTGTTTTTTTTGTTAATATAATAAAGTGACGTAATTGCGAAGGTGTTAGGAAGACAATGTTTCACCCCTCGCTTCCTGAGGTATTGAAAGGTTTCGGTGCATTGATCCGGAGTTCCGGGATCGTTTCCTTAGTGATAACAACTGACTCGACTCATGAGAATGACTATTATAAGTTAATGCGTTAAAACGGACGTTTATATCAGCAGTTTATTAAACTTATCACCATGTTTTAATGGTATTGTTTTAGTGGAGACCTACGCGATATGGCTTTCGGGTTGAAGTATTGTAATTCTGTTATGGGTCCTTTGTTACCTGAAGTAAATAAATAAATAAAAAAAAATAGGGTCGAGTCCTAGATCTAAAGTGATATTGGATTATTCTGTTCGGTATCAGCCCAGGGTTTGGAATTGTGTTGGGTAAATGACAATAGGATCATACTTCATTACAGTGACGAGTATAGAAATGTAGATTATATCTCTAGATAAGATAAGCGGCGATAGCCTAGTTGGGTGTGGAACAGACTGCCAAGATCGCAGGTTCAAATCTTCAGGGCACACACCTCTGACTTTTCTAAAAAATCATGGGTGTATTCTTTGTGAATTTATCGTTCGCTTTAACGGTGAAGGAAAACATCGTGAGGAAACCTGCACATCTGAGAAGTTCTCTATAGGAATTTCGAAGGTGTGTGAAGTCTGCCAATCCGCACTAGGCCAGCGTGGTGGACTAAGGCCTAATCCCTCTCAGTAGTAGAGGAGGTCCGTGCAGCAGTGGGCAAGTATATAATACAGGGCTGATATTATTATCTCTATATACCTTCGAAAAAAAACACCATCAGTCCCAAATAGTTGAGTAAAATTTTGAATCCTGGCCACCCCTATCGCGGGTTGATAGATGTGAAACACATTTTCGTCGGCGTTACCCTCACAAAAACTGAACCTCACACCTGGTACCGCACAGATTCCGATTTCCGATTTTACAACTTTTTTTAGATATCGGTTTATGGTAATTATGAAATTATTTCTGTGTGCCGCCGTAAACGGCTACGTTCTTGTCTTTATGGATTTCTTTATACTTTATTGATTTTATAAAAAATATTTAGTAGTCCCGTAATATAAAGATATGACTATGTACCCATAACTTTAAAGATAACCACGCAAATTAATATTAAGTTAAGAAATAATAAAAATTAAAAAAATAACAACAATAATAATAATCTTTTAAATTCAAAATTTACTAATATCATGTAAGTTAAGATGCATGCTGTAATTTACTGTAAGGAGAGAAACACAGCTATCTTCTGCCGTTATACTGCTATATGTGAAAATAATGTAATGTGTGTTCTCTGTTGTAAACTCTAAAAATAACTAAATGAATTTCAAAAACGTAAATCTGTTCTAACCGAATTTCCGCCATGGTAGCCATTCTCAACGAAGAACGTTAGATACGCAGGAGATATAAATATAGTACGCATTGTACTCATATGCAATGCAGAGGTGCACTCTCTGTTCCTTCACTAGTCATTAGACTAGTTAGTGTACGGTGAGACAACAATAAATTCACAAAGTTATAAAACGACTGAACTTTCTGAAAAAGTGTAAAATTATAAATTGTTCTGCAAAATGGGTAATACAAAAAATGTGTTGCGCTCGCGCCGCGTACAGAGGAGATGATTTTTATTATTATTATAAAATGACGAACAATGTAAAAAGTGACTTTCGATTTTATCTCTACTTTTAGTAAGCAAATACTCATACATATTAAAAAATGTTGTATTGTTGGCATTGTATGTTGGAAGGTCATAAAAATAGTGAATAAATTTATTGTTTAAAATATTGTGTATAAATTCTATAGAAATATACCAATAGTCGAATATTTTAAAAGTTCTTTTTCTACACCATTGCTGCTTAGTCTAACACTAGCTCCTCTAATAGATCTAATTTGTCAAACCATTTTCGCAGAAAACATGTGGAACACACATTCATAAACCGATGTAACCTATAAGTTACAACACAAAATCGTCCACATCCTATTCCAATCATAAAGAACCTCCGCAAACCGAAGGATAGTAACATAGTTTTACGTTGGCATAGTCTACCGACCTATTTCTGTAATGGCGGTTCTTGTCATCTCGAATAGTGTCATTAGAACGCAATCTCTCGGTCACAGAGCCGCAAGGGCACGCGTGTAATCCATTAGGGACTCTCGTCCTTACAGATCCTTGGATCCTGCAGTGTCAAATAACCGTGAGATTACCTCGTGTGTAGTCGACAGAAAAATAATTTAAAAAAGGAACTGTAATTTTTTTGGCGAAGGAATCGTGATTTATACAGACTACCATATTTTTATAAAGAATTTAATATGTTGTAGACAGTTTTAATAACAAAATAAAAATATTTATTTTTAAGTATTTTGATATTTCGGTGTCATCAAACTTAATATAATATTATAAGTGATTGAGATTTGTATTGCACAATATAATATCAACGTGCAATGAGTTGTATTCTATTGTTATAAATGGTTTCATATTTGTTTTTTTACTTTATAAACGCGTATTCATGAACAATTTGTTGTCAATCGAGTTAATAACATGCTAATTTGAAATTGAGTGATGAATAATTTTACTTTTGTTTTTCCGGATTTCAATACATTGAAACTGCTGATATAAACCACTTGAATGATTATATGAAAAATTCGAGGGTTCAATTCTGGGTATCAACGAATCCGTACAGGTTTCAAGCTGCAAAGAAGTGTCTTTTTTAAGTGTTTAAGTCCATATTTTTACTAATATCTTAAAAAAAAATAAAACCATAAAGCATTAGTACTGTGCAAAATACGTAAGACTAGGCAGTATGGTCGTAAGACTATAGCCTGTCCTCTAAGGACGAATTATAAAAAAAAAATAGTACTGTGCACTAAAATAAAACTATAAACCAAGCTTCAGTTATGGGCAAGTGACAGCCGAAACGGTTTATCTATGTAAAAAAATACATAACAATGAAATACCTATTATCAAATTACGGTGTTGTTGAACTCTGCCGACCCAATTACAGCGGATGGTGATGTTTTGTTTCAACAAATTTTATTCAATGTAACGATTAGCGTTTAATTAATTGTTTTTCTATATTCTTTATTGTAATTTAACTTATTTAAGGAGTCTTATTTAATATAAAATACAAAGTATTAATACGAAAGTTTGTTTGGATGTGTGTTAGAAGTGAACTCAAAAACAGCTGAACAGATTCAGATGAAAATTGGCAAAATAGACCGTATGATTAACATAATATATGTTACTTTTTACCCCGACTTCTAGCCTGATGAGAAATAATTGTACTATATAATCAGATTCTTTAAATAGATGGTATTGGCGTGGTATAAATGGCATGGCGTTATGACATATTAAATTTTTTATTGTTTTTAGGTTGATTTTTGCGTCGGATGTATTTAAATTTCCACGAAATGTACTGTATCTGTTTTATTTAGGATATCTACAACCTTGCAATAAGAATCGTTACGATTTTTTTTTAGTTTCCTGTCAACAATAGCTCCTTTTATTGACATGCTGATATCATTCGGAATGTAAACTACCATTTAATGACCAAAAAGGGTATTTAAAAAAAAAAGACTAAATAATGCGTCGCCGTACAAGGACTAGAGATGTTCACGCATAGATCAATTTGTCCGGGGAAGCATGAGTGCAATCACGGATCACCAAAAAATCCTTACGCTTGCGCCTGTGAAGGGTTGCCAGTTATTTTTATGGCCTATGACAAATATCAGTAATTTGAAAATTATAGAGATATCGTGTCACTTAATTGTATTTTTTAAACTTAAAAAAGTACCTTCTAAAAATTTAAGAATTACGTGTATTCGTCGATTAATTGATTTGTAATTTTATAGGGTGTTGGCTGTGGTATGTCATAATTGTCCATGACGATTTCGTGTTTTTCTGAGATAATGTGTCATAATAAGTAACAGAACATAAGATATTTATAGTGTTTTAGACAACTGTAGCCATGATTAAAACGTTAGGGGTAAAGTTATTACAATAATTATTCAAAACTATTATAATTCTTTGAACCAGCGTGTAAAAAATTAAAATGTTTGTAACGCTAGTCAAATTCTGTTGGCATGACACAAATTAACTCCAATAGGTATTACAATAATTATTCAAAACTATCATAATTTTTTTCTACCAACGTGTAAAAATGTTGAATGTTTGTACCGCTAGCTCAGTTTCCGTTGACTCCATGAATTTCCATAAAATAACATTTATATCCTGGAATAAAATCATTAAAGCTGGCAACACAACGTCGTACTGCACGAGTCATTATATTCAAATTAGAGCGTTAAAAAATGAAAGCAATTTGTTTATGGAGCACATTAAAAGTTATCTTAATGTTTGGGGTTGAGTGTAGTCTGAGAAAATTCCCGAGTCCTTCTAAGTATTAGGACAAATTGTCTTCTATTATGATAATGCTGTGAACCTTTTTGTAATTTTAGTCTCGGAGAATAGTATGCTGCCATAAGACAAGACTCAACAGTGGACCACACTTTTAATAAAAAAAATATTGGAGATTTTTAAGTAAACAGTAATATTGTTACGTTCTTATAATATCAGTGCTATATTATATACTGTTGCACTGCCCGGCACGGGCCTCCTCTACTATTGAGAGGGATTAGCTCTTAGTCCACCACGCTGGCCTAGTGCGGATTGGCAGACTTCACAACACCCCAAAAATCTTATAGAGAACTTCTAAGGTATGCTGGTTTCTTCACGATATTTTCCTTCACCGTTAAAGCTAGCGATAGTTCATAAAGAGTACACATATAATTTTATAAAAGTCACAAGTGTATGGATTTGAACCTGTTGACTTTCGTTTCGGCAGTCCGCTCCACACCCAACTGGGCTATCGCCGCTTTTCTTTTCTTAATAATGTTTAATACAGTAGCCGTCAGGTTAATTGACGTTTCCGTAAAACAGCTAGTAATAAGTTTATATTACTTACTTGGTGGCGTAGTTGTATTACAGTACTGCAGTGCTGAGGTTTAGGGTTCGATCCCCGGAGCAGGCAAATTGATATTTTTCATCGGAATTTGTGTCCGAATGCGAGAGGCTCGCCCCCTATGACATTCTGGGATGGAATACAGAAAGCGGAAAGTGGGTGCACCGGTTGCTCCTCTGCCTACCCCTTCGGGGGTAAAGGGCGTGAGTGTCTGACATATCACACAATATATTATGCTATAATATATAAAACTAGCCGTTGTAATAAATACTAAATGTTAATTATGGTTGCCTGTACCTTGATTGTATAATTTAGGTAAGTTTAATTAATTCGTTTTTAGAGAATTTACCCACTGGCGATCCAAAAGTAAAATATTAAAAAAATAACTACTGAATTTATTTAAACTGACCTTTAAAATCCATAAGGTGTAGTACAGCTCTTGGGTCTTATCCATTAACGCGCGACATTGCTCTAGTTTCGTTCCATTGACCTACTCGTTGCAAATGGAGGTTGCTTTGCTTCTACAAATTCTTGATTCGATTCCCAGGTGAAGCAAATGCGTCTTTGTGAAAGATTTTTATTCGAAAAACAAACGAAATTTTAATTTCTACACGATAGAGTTTTATGGACGTCTCAATATATCCAAGGAAACAAAATCTTCAGTACCGTAGTTAAACATTTAAAAAGGTTTCGAAAATATTTGTATTTACTTTGTTACTGTTATATAAGCATTGTATATCAGTAACATAGTATATAGTTTTTATATAGTTATATTTTAATGACTTTTAATATATCCTAGGAAACAAAATCTTTAGTACCGTAGTGAAACATTTAATGAGGTTTCGAAAATATTTGTATTTGCTTTGTTACTGTTATATAAGCAAGTTATTTAAATGACTTGTACGCACCTCTGACTGCTAAAGTTATGTGTGTCTTTGTAGATTATCTTGCTGCAACGGTGAAGAAAAACATCGGGAGGAAACCTGGTTACTTGAGATATAAAGAAATTAACTTATGCAAAGAGTTCTTAGATTAACGGTCTTATTCATAATAAAACTATCAGAATTATCGGAAGTTTATCTGGGCGTTATCGGAGGCATGTAAAAAATTGGTATTCATAATGGTTCAATTGCGCTAAAAGTCTCCGATAAAGATGCTTTAATTTATCGAGCCTAACCCCGTCTTTACACCTATGTTAAGCGTTCGATAGCAAAAAATGGCTGACGTCGGTCAGCTGTTTCGTGTTTGACGCTTGTTGCCAAAGTCAGTCTGTACTTAGAAGTAAACAACATTTCGATCATTTTCGTTTCAAGAAATAATTTTATTTAGTTACGTATTAAAAATGCAAGCTAGGCTGCTTTAGGTAGAAAAATGTCTCGTCAGAAATTAGATCCGTTTTCTCTGGATAATTATGAATTCCGTAAACGGTATTATTTTTCCAAACATACGGCTGCATTTATAAGTGACTGATAGTCCGCGAAGAGTTGCTGTTTCACCGTATAGGTTGTGGCAGATCACCAGAATTGCAAGTATTAATAAACTGCATTGACATGTTGGGATCGTCATGAGGTAAGTTAATTCTATTCCATATTTATACAGACTTCGGTAAATACGTATACCTAATGATGAGCTACTTTTAGGTTCGTTTTCTTAATAGATGTAAGATGTTGGACACCTCTATGGATTATCTAAAGCCACTACCAGTGGTATATTATGTAGCAGAGTGGAGCGTGCGCTCGTATTACATGCTGCAGATTATAATAATGCCCGACTTCTTTTCAGAGGAACCCTTGTTAAGGTTGGAATTTCACCATGTAAAAGACTGCCCATCTATAATTGGTTGTATTTTCTACACTAACACTATATAGAAAAGGATATTATTTCCTCAATCTTGTTGTTCAGGTAAAATTTAAAGGTTTGTTGTAGGTGAATTGTGATGCTAATCTTCAGATCAGAGATATTGTTAGATGGCAAAGCAGCACTCATAACTCCCGGATATTGCAACAAGAACTTTGGTGTGTGGAAACAGCATTTTCAATGCCTGTTTCATGGCATATCTTAAATTTGGCAATGTGAAGACTACTATTGTGGCTCTTGCAGTGTTACACAACATTGCAATTGCTCAAAGAGAGATATATGCCACAGAACAGTGTGTCCAATATTGAAGAGGTGTCAGTATCAATTATTATCATCATTGACCCAAAATCTAGACTAAAGTTGTTCACACTGAAAGGTACCTAATTATACAACATAATTAAAGTTAGTCATTGTCATTTATTTTTATAAAATTTATATTTTTCTTTTATTAATATATCTCAATTTTATTTTTTTTATTTCACTGGAGCTCATTGTCCATCTGAATAGCATGCAACTCTTTTCTGTGTTGCACTTCTATTGTTGCAATTTATTCTGCAGATGTGGGACAAACCTGAAATTATGCAATGTATAAGCATTCAACATAATTTGAAATAAAAAATGTTTATTCAAATATACAACAGTAGTATCCCACAGGATTATAGTATAAATTATAAATTACTTAATGATGATTTGTTAATACCTCCCTTATATTTCCAGGTGGAGGTGGATTATAATATAATAATGGATCATATGCATGCCTTAATCGGTGGTCTTTACAAATTGTAAATCATATTTGATTATATGTTGACTTGTCATAAGAGCCTTTTATATATATGCCTACATGATAAATAAAGGTTTTATTTATTTTCCTTTTATTTTAACTAATAAAGACCTCAAAAATATATTTTACTTATGACCTACCTAAAACAACAATATCCTACATGATTATAGCATAAAATGGATACATACATATCTCCTTTATATTTTCTATTGGAAGTGAGGTCTGAGGAGGCACAATGAGCATTATCTACAAAATAAAATTGATTTATTCCTTTTATATTTCATTGTGCTGTTTTAACTTTATTATTTGTGCTGAATGCCACCAGGGTACATAATCACTATTTTATATTATCCAAATATTTTATTTATATGAATATTTTAAGAGTGGCTATCATAGTGCGTATTGTTGGACATGCGCAATGCATGAGTAGCAATATTACATTTCAGTTAGCACAGCTCCCCAAATGAATCTACGACACCTATATGAAATTGTAGTTCGTGACGACATTCACGTTCAAGAATTCATATTCTTTTTAGGGAGAAAGGTTTTTGGTTAGGGAACGGGTTCATACCCGCTCCCTAATCAATTTCTTCAACATAATCTTGTAAACAAGTAATAGTTAGTAATGCAGGAATGCATATCGCAAACGTTCAAATACAGAAAAGAGCTGCACCAACCTTGTCTTCCTCCAACTACTTTTCACTTCTCTACCATTTTATCGCAATTTGCTGCCTGCGTTCTTCCAAGTTTTACAAAGAATTTCGAGAACAACAAATAAATTTTCCTCCTGTATTTATTTTATTTACTTTTTTGACAAACGCCATTGTGACAATGACAGACAATTTTTTTTATTGTCTGTTTCCAGAGACAAAACTTGGTAGTAATTGGTAGAACTTATTTAAATTTTTTTTTCTACGAAATGGCAACATTGTGCACATTTAAAGGCCTTTTTGTTATCGGAGGTTTATGAAACCATTATGAATAAGAAATTTTATCGAATGCTCGATAAGCTTATAGGACGTTTTAACTATTTGCGATTTATACCTTCGATAAGGGTTTTATTATGAATAAGACCATTAGTATATAAAGCGGACATTGGAAAGGTTGTCATACAAACATTTTGCGCTTACGTGATGGTCACTCCATCTACCGTGAAATAGCAAAATATCAATTTAAAATATTCCATATTTTTTTCATATCATGATTTGCACGTTTGTAATGCGAATATTAGCATATTTTATGTAAATATATTATTTTTGTATTAATATCTAAGGACCCTGGGACATATTGTCAAACGGATTTCAAATAAGACAGCGACTTATAACAAATTAGTAATAAGTTTTGGAACAAAATTTGTTCCTGAAGCCCGTTCTATAACTAACTATATAGTGTAAAGTCTGCAGATATTTGAATTGACAACTTGCACTAGGTCAGCGTGGTGAACTAAGGCCTAAACCCTCTCAGAATTAGAGGAGGCCGTGCCCAATGGCCATTATATTATAGTACTGGGCTGATATAAAACAAGACTTTATTAAGTATTATTTTATGAAACAACGTTTCAAGAAATAATTAAAAATCTGTTTATTGCCATATTAACTAGTTATATATATTATAAAGCTAAATAACATTTTATAATTATAAAGGCAAAAGGAAGCGGCTCGGCTCAAATCAATTATTACCTAACCTATTCTTAATATGACAATTCATTAAAACATTTATAAATGTCAAGTGCACACTTATGATTGGTTGAGTGATATAGAGAACTTAATATACCATCAATTCTGATCGGTTGTCATCGCTGGCGTGAAGTGTATAAACAACCCATTCTCAGTAACGCTAAAGGTAAACATTGTATTGTGTGAATTGATACCGCCTTTGTTATGAGAACTTGTGGATAATCATTTATTAGTGGTGATTTGTTTGAGAGTTGAAGACAAAACACTGATCATATTCGTTATAAATTGATTTACGAAGGCAGAAACCGGTGATTAGGTAAACCATTGATTAACAAGGTAAGAATGTAAACTATGAAGTTTTGCATGGTTCCGGCCGTGTGGGTCTTCTATCAGAATAAAAGGACTTCGTCTATTTCCTACTTCGTACTAACGCTCATCGTCATACCTAAAGATGTTCGATAAAAGGTTATAAATGAATTTGCATCCAAAATAAAAGAATATGCTTTCATTGGAAACATCTACGCCACGATCTTTGGAATCTCATCTACTGGATTAGTAAAAATCCGTTGCACATAAATACCAAGAAACCACAAAGACTCGTAGCATGATTACAAAAAGAAACAATAACAAAACGACCTTCAAACATAAAGCTTCTGTTCATAATTCGTTCAATCAAATTGGAAATGATTTGAGTCCTGGATTGCGGTTGTAGAGGATAATTTATTTTTTTCCATCGCGTTATAGTTACGAGGTAATAAATGTGGACGGTGGTCGGTTACCGTGTCCGAGGTTGACAGGTGCCAATCTCGTACGTGCGCAGGCGCATACGTTCCGACTCACCACACGGGGGAGAAATCGGCAAAGAGCATATAGAATTGATTAAGAATATGATTATTGTACTGGACCTTTTATTGTATAAGATTTTCAAGTATCGCGTAAGTTAACGTATTAAGTATTTGTTAGTCGATACTATACGTCAAAAAAGAGACACGTGCTGCCGTTTCCTTACATTTTAACTCAACTGTCAATGGTTACATGCTTTACTATTCGAAGTTGACACCCGCGCAATGTTCTTGCTAACCTATTTAAGTTTCAAATACACTCTTATTTCGCTATTATAATTTCCATACAAAAAATAAATTAAATAAAACCACTACGTTAACCAGACTTTAACGCGTAAATTCCTGCTAGAGGTACAGAACATTTTAAAAATCAACTTAAATTAATATAAATTTCGTTTCATTTTTCACCGTTCCACAAAAATAAAAAAATACACAAAAAAAAATATAAACCGTATCGTTCCGGAAAGCACATTTACACTTCCCGACTAAACACTTTCAATTTCACAATAAAACTCGACTCGTGTAACCCGTCAACAAATCAGTTCACGCGTCACAGACTCCTGCGCAGTGATTGCGGGAGGATGCGGCCTATTACAGGACCCCACACCACCCACCACATCACGACACACCACCCCAACATCCTATGCATCGAACACTTCCTTTCAGAACGGAAGAAACATTTCCTTATAAACCAGCAATGGAATTTAACAAGGAATACTGTCCGCGAAGGACTCAAAATAATTGTAACGCAAAATGGTACGATTGTACTTTTCAACCGTATTCTAAGGGAATGTTTTAGTTCTACGTTGTTTTGCGTCACGTTTTCGGTGCGTTACGATCGGTTTGTAGTTAATTCGTTTGCGAAGGATGTTGGGTATTAACTTCACCTTTACCCGTGTTCAATTAAGCTAAAATTACAACTTATTGCGCCAAAGTTTAAAATTAAATTAATTCAAGTTAAATATCTGTGAGATAAAGCTCACGAGATATCTTGATTAGATAATCATCTGGAAAATAAAAAGCAATTAGATTTACACTGTAACAATGACTAGTAAATCTCAAACTATCCGCAACGTTTGCGCAAAGACGCGTCATTTTATCTTCCCTTAACTATAATTTGGAGTCTTTTCACTATTTTATTGCAGCACAAATTTTACGTATGAAAAGCACCTACCATTAACCTGTATCAACACCATCCACATCTACAAATTTCAACCATTGGAGTAGTTTGCCATAAGGGGGCCCTATATTACGATTTGTAAGTGCCTCAACGCGAACTTTGGGCACTCCGCTTAGTTTCATGTACCTATAGGCATGGACCAAGAAGGGTCTCTAAGGCTCCAAGGCTTACATAACTGATACGTCTGATACAGCGATAGCTACGTCCCTGATTTCAACTCTACGTGCCACACTCCCTCGTGTCCATACGGTAGGTAGTGGCTTGTCTGCATCCCTGGCATCTCCGAGTCCATGAGCAGCGGTGGCTGCTTACCATCAGGTGGGCCGCTAGCTCGTCTGCTTATACTGGCACATAAATAAAATCTCCTCAACCTATGACATTACGCCCATGGGGGACATTTGTCACAGCCCTAAGCATATAGTTAGTGTGTTACCTCGTAGTGGTAAGTTCATACTGATGCCTTTAAGGGCCTCGCGAACATTTAACGTCCTCTCCTCCACCAATCTTAAAAGAGGGTCCTTATCCTTCTCCCACTCTTCTCTCCCCCAAACACAACTTTCTTCCGGCCCCCTGTGGTCGTTAAGCCAGGAGAATCCAGTACCTTGTTCACAGGCTTCCAGATATAGACTGCAAAACGCCTATTAAAAAAAACGTATGACATTAGAAGTTTTGGAATTAACAGGCGAAGGGTCCTTATAATTTTATCCTTTTCGGCTTCCCTTTCGTAATTTATGTAAAATCTAAAGATCATTAAAACGATTTGCAGACCGCATTTATGTATATTAGTATTTATATGTAGTGTCGAGTTTCTTTACGAATTTCACCCTTCTCCATTGGAAATTAGTAACTAATATTCATGTAAATACGAAGAGTCGTTCTGATTAAAACAGTCGGGACTGTCCATAAATTACGCGTGACATTTAACTGTAGAACTCTTCCGGCCTATTCCCGGTTCCCTGTTCGCTCTTCCCTATCGAAGCGTGAGTGTGCGTCGGCCATAACGACTGCAATGAGATGTCCTTGTTATCATTTTGTATGAGTCAGTGTTGATGCGGTATTAATATTGATTAAGTCGGAAACCGTCTATATATCAGTGAGGAAATATCGGTGTTTTGCAAAACAATGTTTGTTGAAGTATAACAATATTTCAGCTTTGTTTTAAATATTAGTGGGCCGGCATATATTGTGCCGCCACAGACTGCATTTTATTTTCTACCATTTATCTTTAAGTCTTCGACAACAGCGCCATCTATCAGGTCCAAAATTCTATGATTCAAGCAGGACCTAACCAAACCACAAAAATTTTCATTGAAATCGGTTAATAGTTTCGGAGATTAGCATGTACGAAAAAAATATTTATATACGATAATATCCCCTAAATCGAAAATTTTACCCGCCTTTTGCTTTGGTTATTAAAGTTATTCTTTGATACGAATCTTATGATAATTAGGAATATAACAAAAAGGAATCAGGAAAGCCGGTCGAGCCATTCTCAAGTGATTCTCTTACATACATGTAGCAACTGATTTTTATTTATATAGATTGACTTTATATATTCACTTTTTCTTGCTTGTCACGTAGTTTTTTATTACTGAGAGAGCTTAGGCCTTAGTCCACCGTGAAGGCCTAGTTCATTTAAGTATTTTACACAAAATATTTATGTAATTTTAATGATAAATAAAATTTAAGGTTCAATTAAGGCAAAATTTTGTTGTATTATGGATATGTATGTACGTACTAGTTGTAGAGTTTTTAATAGCTAGCTATTTTTCAATCAATTTTATTTAACAAGGTGTGCCCGCGGCTTCGTCCACGTGTATATCAGTGTGTCAGAAAGTTTTTACCGCGTAATCTGACCCACGAGATTTTTTATAACCACGCGACCTCTTCAACAGTAATCGTTATATTTACGTCAAATTATATAAAACCGTAATGCACTAGTAACCCAAACCTTCCTTAAGAATTGTACTATCTATTAGTAAAATCTGTACACAAATCCATTCAGTAGATTTTGAGAAAATAGTTCACATACAGACAGCTTTTGGGGACTTTGTTTTATAATATGTACAGATTTATACGTTTTGCTAACTTAAAATGCCATTGATATTTACGAAATATGGTGTTCCATTATATTTATGATGAAGCTTTGGAATAACTCGTCATTTTTTATTATTTGTTGATTCACCAGAACTCATGTAAGTACATAAAATGACTTCATTTATTCGTGCTTTGTTGTTTCTGATACGGCCGGTTGGTATCACTATAAATAAAATAATAAAATCCAGTGCCAGTGAATGCGACATTACATATGCATAACACATATAATGAGGCAGATGACATCAAGCCGTCACGCACCGAATTATCGTGTCAGACGAACAATACAATGGTAACAACAGTGCAACCATTGTTATAATGTCGAAAACATGTAAAATTGTGAATTTCGCAGAAATAATGAACTGATCTGTGGAACTGTATGGTGAAATTTTAGGAAATGGCTATTTGGCAATTGTTTGAATCTAGAATTTTGTTAGTAACGCTTATATTCTAGAATATTAGATACTCAACGAGTTGTTCATTTTTCCGTGCTACTTTTCATCTCATAATTTTCAAATGGATAAATTACAACTGGACTTAAACACGGAGCCTTGAACCTTCACAATTGACATACTATGTAACTACACCAATAAAGTAATTTTCAAGCCGTTAAAACACTCATCGGAGTCTACGAGCAAAATCCAATGGCCTTCTGTCAAAGTGTGCATGTCCTGTGTTTTTGTATCAACAAATACTCGGTGAGGCCACCGGAAAAACGATTTTAGGGTGGCCCACCACAGTCGGGGAGATGACGTATGCTGATCTGAGATCTTCGACTAATGTATGTTATAATAGAGAATTAAATTGAACGAGTGAATGTAATCTGATTTATCACTACATAGTATAAAACAAAGTCGCTTTCTCTGTCCCTATGTGTGCTTAAATCTTTAAAACTACGCAACGGATTTTGATGCGGTTTTTTTTAATAGATAGAGTGATTCAAGAGGAAGGTTTATATGTATAATAATAACATCCATTAAATAGTGGAGAAATACTGTTATTTTGTTATGTTATACCCGTGCAAAGCCAGAGCGGGCCGCTATATTTTTATATACAATGTTCACAGTTTTTCTGTAGTGTATTTAGTATCAGGATTGCACTCGTGCGAAGCCGAGGCGGGTCGCTAGTATTCTATAATCTGTTTGTGGGTTATTAAGTGCTTGTTTTAATCGCGGTTTCTTGCACATGGACTTATATCAACTTATAAGTTACATTTAAATCATAGAACTAATGCCACAGTAACGCCATCTAGTTCAAAATACCGGAGTGATAATTGTACAAAACTTAACAATGTAAAAAATCCTTCCGCAGCGATATAGCAGAATAAAATATTGCCATTGTGTTAATCCAAGAAACTACTTATAGAATTTCATATAAATCCATGCGTTTATCCAAGATTAGTTAACAAAAATTTCCAAACTTTTCACAAAGATTTACAATTTTACCATAAATAAAATTTAGTAACGTGAACATAGATATGTCCTGTGGCCGAGTGAAAAGGTTAATATATAATTTAAGAATTATAGTCTATTTTGGCCTTTTTATCACGCCACAGCAGGAACATGTCATGTATCATTAAAACCCAGTTATGTTACGATGAAACTACATATCAGCGTCGATTTGTTACCAGTTTATTTATATCAATCAACATAACGCATTTACTTTTATTTATTAGTAGTAGCATATTTGATGGTCGGAGGCACCGGATGCATATTAGTTGGATAGTGTGAGTGCATATGGCTTTATACGTCATACTTTGGGAATATGCTTGAGAGCATCCGGCATTATTGAAGAGCGCAATGTTCGCAGTTATCGGTATTATGTTTGGACTTTCCAGTCCTTACTATAAAGTCAAAGAGTTTTAATATTATATTGAGCGGACATTGGAAAGATTGTCATACAATAATTTTGCGCTTATGCGATGGGAACTCAATCTGCTATGAAATAATACCAATGTTAAATATTCTATATTTTTTCCATATCGTGATTTGCACGTTTTGGTACACATATTACATGTTTCTGTAAATATGTTATTTTTATATAAATATCTAGGGGCGCTAAGACATCTTGTAACATGGACATTTCAAATAAGACATCGATTACCTATTGGTAATAACTTTAGAGCACAAATTTGGTCCTGATGTCCCGTATATAACTATACTGTTTCATGTCTTTGTATCGGGTCCTTTACAGCGTTAACTGTCGTTTAATATACGTAAAATCTGTATGCATTTCGTCATACTTTTATATTCAAACAATTACAAAGACGCAGGTATTTTTCACTAAATAAACAGACTAATCAACATGCAAACGAACACATAAAGAAACATTTATTTCTAGCCATTGCAAGCAAATACCTAAACAAAATACAACGGAGTTAGTGGCCTACATAAGGTTGAAAGGATGTATTGAAACCCTCAACAATGGACTAATGTCGCATTCTGTGCAAGGAGCACGGAGGGTCATATTGTTCAACAAGTGCGTAGAAAGGGTTCACACGTCTTGGGGATTCGGCAATGTATAGAGACGATATTTAAATAAAAAACGACTTGTGTCATATACTATTTCAAAAATTCTCATTTTGTATAATTTTGAAATGGTAAAAAGGTAAGTTCTGTAAATAGAGACGATATTTAAATAAACACGAGTTGTGTTACATAAATATTTCAAATATAAAAATTTTGTAAATTTTATAAATGGTACAAAAACGCAAGTACTGTAAACTATTGTAGTGTATAAAGGTACTCGGTAAAATGGTCCAATGTCTATAGTAAATGGTAGTAGGTACTAACCTGTAAACCTTCGGGCTGGCTCTAATGTCGTACTAAGA
This sequence comes from Manduca sexta, assembly GCF_014839805.1. Classification (NCBI taxonomy): domain Eukaryota; kingdom Metazoa; phylum Arthropoda; class Insecta; order Lepidoptera; family Sphingidae; genus Manduca; species Manduca sexta. Next base: position 7,503,975 of record NC_051121.1, on the reverse strand, counting down.
GTGTGTTCGAGTAGAGTGCTATCATACTGGTGGTCTTATTCATAATCGACTTACAGAAGCACATTTATTATGTTCCGTACAGACAGTGAGATTAACCGTTTGAAAAACACCCACGCTCATTTCTCTAAAAAGTTATGCACCACAGTCATAAATCTTCTTGTGTGGGTGTTCATAGGCATCATCGCTTATCATCACATGACCCACTTTCTTATCTTCCGCTATAAAAAAATAACAAAAAAACACACCGACTCCACGCCATCCGTAACCTTAACACAAAATCCCTCACGAAATTTAGAGCTTAGACACTAAGAAAAGATTTATCGGACAATGATTATCACAAAGGAGATCAACACACGTGTGTCCACACGTGGGCACGAGGTCGTTGAACCCCGTTTTTCTCCTAAAACAATACAGAATGATTAGGGCCGGTTCATTTGATAATTTGTAAGCGCATTATATTAAAATCTGGTTGGGCACAGCTGCATTAACCGGAAATTTGGTCAATAAAGATCTTTACAGAAGTTCTGTTCTATTGGGGTGATGTTTGTTGTCGAAGTCGTTAACGTGAAATCTATTTTTGTGGGTTGGTAGCTTAATTGACTGACGGAATTGTTTTGGAAACATAGCGTCGGTAGTCATTGTTGTTTATAAACTTGTGTTCGGGTTCTTATAGGTTATTAAATGGAGTTGCATAGATAAAGATTTTAAAGATATTGCAACCTAATGTAGGTAGATATTAACTTTGACTTTTCGGAAGACGAAGAACTCTGTCCCTATGACCATGAAAGCTGCAGTCTTTGAAACGCCGGGAGAAAATCAAAATATAAAAAAAGGAAAAATAGTTTTATCTAAATGTCCAACTTTCGTGTAAACATAAATTTTCATACGTATACTGAAATGGTGACAAAGCACGAAAGAAGATTATTTTGGATTTATTTTTGTTAAATTATCTTTAAGATACCTAATTTGTTTTTTTATTAGTCTGCAATTGAATTTGGTTTTTATACACATAAGGTTGTAGTTTTAATTTAATTAAACAATAGACCTTTTTTAGATTTCTTTCATTTGGAGGCATTACTTAATAAAAACAATACAATATTTATTTAGCGAATCAAAACTGACTGCTAATCTACATTCAAAAGCAATTTTTGGTTGATGTTAATTTTATCGAATAACTGGTTTTGAATTAGCCAATATGCCATGAAGTTACAAGGCCACAATGTAGGCCGGCAAAGGACTAACGACTCATCAATTACCTCTCATTTGTATAGTTTTTGAATCCCGATGAAATTCTATCAAATTCCGTTCAGTCTTTTGTAAAACCTCCAAAGAATTAGTCATTAAGGAATCGTTTAAACTTAATTAACTAATGCTACCCTTTATAATATTTTAAGGAGCATATTTAATCGATGCCCCAGGAAAATCATGGTCACCAATTAAATCCAAATTTATTGTATCGTGCACCCTTCTAATTATTAGTTGGGGCAGGTGATTCCATGCATCCGTACCGGTTAATCTCAAACATACTTAAATTAGATAATTTATAATCATAAATATATAAAATCTTTCGAGCAGGTGGAGTTATTTTAAAGCTGAAGATAGGGTAAGTACACGTGTTAAATGAGAGTTACCTGTTGTTTATCTTTGCTAAACACCGGTCAATTAGGCAACTGTGTACTTTAACTAATACGTTTAAAGTTTACTTACAGTGGCGAAGTTTTCAAAAGCGAAGCCGACATTACTATTTAGAAAAAGTATATTTAGTGTCAAGCTGCGATAGTCTAGTTGGGTGTGGAGCGGACTGCTGAGACGAATGTCCGCAGGTTCAAAAACCCAAGTGCACATCTCTAACTTTTCTAAAATGATGTGTGTTTGTTTGCGAATTATCGCTTGCTTTAACGTTGAAGGAAAAAATCGTGAGGAAACCTGCATACCTAGGAAAGTCTCTATAGGAATTTTGAAGATGTGTAAAGTCTACCAATCCGCACTAGGCCAGTGTGGTGGACTAAGGCCTAATCTCTTAATAGTAGAGAACGCCCTTGTCCATCCACGTCCATCCTGTATATTATACAGGGTTGATATTATTATTACCTATATATTCAGTTGATTTTAGTATTTACGACAGGTACAGACGAGTACAAATAGAACTCGTTAAAGCTGCGTACATTTACACAAACTTTTGCATTAGTAAGGTAAGTGCACTGGGACTTTTGGAATACAACGGAAGCACCCTTATAAGGTGGGTAGAGATCAAAGATTTTGTGCTAACGGTTCTTAGAATAAATACCCACATACGGGAACAGGAATGCTCTACGATCAGTGTATACAAAACACGTTTGTTAGAGGCGGACCGTCAGATGTTCCAAGGGCCCGCCCTAAGGGCAATGCCCCTCAAAATCTGTTATTATTTTTGTTTCACAACGTAGAAGTAGACGTACTCATCATCTTGATATCTCGGGTTAGAAAGTTAGGCTTTGTCATATTTTCTCTTATGTAGGATCCTGTCACAGTTCCGCGGGGATTTTGTCGTTTTAGCTTGTTAAATCAAAATGTATTTGGACACTATCCAAAGGAGACATTTTATGTGTGAGAGTATGGCAAAAAATAGATAAATTTATAAATCATTTATTTCTAAAAAAATCTGTTAATAAATTCGTATATATTTACGCATTTTATCGCCGAAAGGGTAAGCTAAGGTGTAACGAGGGCACCCACATTTCCCTATTCGTGTTCCGTCCCATGATGTGAAAGTGGGGGGGGGGGGGTACCTATCGTAATATCAGTTACAATTACCAGACTTCGGGCTTAGACTGCGAAAAAAATATATCACATTTGGGTTCGAACCTAAGACGTCGGAGCCACTGAGGCAGTCATTGCATATTAACTATCATATCCTTTAAGCCACTGCTAAAGAAGCGTCCATACAACCGGATTCCTATCGGCTCCCCTTTTAAGTTTATAAACGTTTGTCTTAGTTTTGGTTTTCTGTTCAATTGGCCGGGATATGTTAACAAATGCAATTCTTTTTGCCTCGGGTTACTTTTTGAATATATTAATCCTTCGCCATTGTTAACTAGCCTTGTTTTTCACGTTGCAGTGCAGTTCTGTGTCAACTTAGTAGATAGGTAAGATAGATGGTACGTAGGTACAAAGGTATTTATAGATGTAAAACCTCACCATGCAGCAATTACAGCCGCAGTGAAAAATAATGCATTTAGATAAGATAAAAATCACTGATGACTTTCAACAATATCAAATGCACTTGTTAATTATTCCGTCATAAATTTTTGTTGTGTAACTTTAACCGTTTACGCAGCGCACGAAAGCGAAGTTCTCAATAGGAATAGATTTTCCGCGGTTTTTGGAAAATTTTTCATTAATGTTCCGCTCCTATTGGTCATAGCGTGATGTTATAAAACCTATAGCCTTAATCGATAAATGGGCTATCCAACAATAAAAGATTATTTTAATTCGAAGCAGTAGTTCCAGAGATTAGTGTGTTGAATCAAACAAACTCCTCAGCTTTATATAATAGTATAGCTAGATACATAAGCTAACACATGATTTTTCAAATAACCAGGAATACAGCATATAAAAATTATATGCATCCTGCGTTATATACTGTCCTATTGCTGGGCACGGGCTTCCTCTACTATTGAGAGGGTTGGGATATGCAACGGACTCATATTTAAAACAAACAGCAAGCAATATGACATGAAATGATTGTTAAAATACGAAATAGAATTATATGAATTATCAAAAAGTGAAAACATGCACTAAAAAGGGCGAAATATGCATTATTTAAACTGAAATAAAGCTATTTTGCGGATTTTATCACGGTTTTTACATTATAATTTTCTCTTCACGTTTCGAAGACTGCAGCCTTCATGGTCACGGGGCGGACTGAGGTATTCGTTATCCGAAAAGTCAAAGTTATAATATGTACCTACATTTACAATTAAGTATACAAAAAAAAAATCTAGCTGTTGATGGACCTATCCACTTTGAATGAGCTCACAGTATCTTGAAGTCTGGCAGCCGGTCTTTTAGGTTCCGATTTAATTAAATGTAGGACATGATCCTAGGTTTGTGCAAGGTACCAACCATCTCCTATTGAAATTTGGATGTTTTTTAATTTCAAAAGCCTCGCGAATTATCCTAGATAGGAATCGATGTTCTTTGGCAAGGATTAGTCTAGTCTAGTGGCAAATAACGATTGGTGCATCCTTCAGAGTGTTCAACAACTGCAGACTTCGTAGAGCGTCGGTGACACGACAGCTATATGTTCTTTTACCCGGGTCCCTATATTTATTTTATTTTAACCGATATAAGAGAAGCCACAGTTGCAATCTAAATAGTTTCTGTTTAATCAGAAAAAGGGTTTTGTTTCCGAAAATATTGCTACTAGATCAATCACAGATTTTATAAAAAAATGCATTAAATCGATACAGTTATCGTGAAAGCAGCGAAGGTCGCATGAAAGTTATGATAAAACAATCTAAACAAAGGAATTGCAGCGAGGATCATAGATAGTGCTGATAACCTTCAATAGGAAAGGAGAGGTGAGGTTATCAGTGCATATCAAATATATGATATGACAACTGAATAAAAGGAAGCGAAAATTGACGTATTTTATCATTTCTTTGATTTCATACTTAAACTGCCGCAATATGATTGCTACTGGGGCGTTACTAAATACATATTTTATACTTAATTGAATATTAGGGAGTGGCAATTGTGCTTTGGATAATAATCATTAACGATAATTATTTTAAATTCGGCTGAATGTCCACCATTAAGCATGTGAGCGATGGCACACTCTGCGTATTTTTTTCTGGGGTTCGCAAATGTATTAACCATTAGAATGAATGTTTATGTCAAATTGCCGTAACAGACTGAATATTTTCTTGTTTTTTGATCAAAGCTGAAAGTAGAGGAAGTTTTCGAGTGAATAATAGAATGGTTTATGTATTTCAATATAGCATACCATCATGTAATTGTTGGAGATGCACCAAGAAACCAGATTGCTCCAAAATGAAGAAAGGCAAAAATGTAATAAACTATCGTATTTTGTCAATGGAAATAAAATAATCTAATTACACCATTTAAAATAAACAAGAGAGGTACGTAGCTTCGGATTGGAATGCTGTTTAAGTGGAATTTTAGTCAAAACTTGCCTCTCGTCATCTGCTCGTTTCACCTACTTAGGCATGCCTTTCGTAATAATCGCCCACTTGGCCCGAGAAAGTATCTATTAAAAGCTTATCAGTAAATAAAATGATTATAAAAGGTGGACTTAAGTTGAATAATATAAATCAATGAGAGTAATGATGATGATGATGATGCAAAATTTATAAAAAAATTAATTTATTGTCATTGTAGGCGTTATTTATAGCAAAATAAGTCTGTTGTGGGCTTAAACTATAAGGAACGAATGAAAAGTATCTCAATACCACATTTTAACTTTACATAAACGTTAGGAAAATTGGATCCAGTGATGCTAGCTTGCTGGTAACAATTGCATGCAGTGAAGTAGCTAGCATCGTCGTTTCAATTATATGAATGTATCACTTCTAAGCCAAATTTTGACTACGGCGGCCAATCTCAACGGAAAGCAGCCAGGCACGCAGAAGATATAGTGCAATACACAGGTGCACTCTTTGTTCCTTCAGTCTCATGCCGGCGATTCAACATGACCGGAGAGAGATCAGGCACAGGACGAACGGCTTTACATGCTTTTCGAGGCACAGAGGTAACACACCGTCAATTTCCTGACTCCGAGCTGGGACTGATTATTTTTTTTAATATGGAAAAACCCACTCATCTCGACCTGGGATTTGAACCCAGGATCTCAGCGCCGTAGTCAAACTCGTACGGATTACAACTATGCCACCGAAGCAATGAAATAGTAGAGTTCATTTATATACTAATTTACTAATATTATTTTGATGTTACAATTGTTATTCACCCGTAAATGAATCACTGTTGTCCGAAATAAATGATTAATATATTTGTATCATAAACAAACCTTTGCACAGAACAATCTAATTATTCAAGAACCACAATACACACTTCTTATTATCACTTATGGACTCAACAACTTTAATGAATATCTAATAAAGTACTCGTAAACTCGTCTTAATAATAATTCAGTAACCGTCTGTTTCACAATCTTTATTACTTTGTTGATGGATTGTTATTGTTTAGGGATAGCCCAATTGGCTCGAAAGACTATTTTGACAAAACCTTACCTTCAAACGCTGTAAAACTTCTTATATCGTGGATGTTTTTGGCAACAGAAGCACACCAATAATGGACATTCTAGCTTGTTTGTCCCTCGTTTTCTGAAAATGAGCACCCAATTATTACAAAATCGAAAAATAATAACTGTGATACCTTTCGTACCATTTCTAAAGCTTGTTTGTCCCTCGTTTTTTGAAAATGAACGAGCAATTATTACTAATTCGTAAATATAATAAATATGATACCTTTCGTACCATTTCTAAATTGAAATATGAGTAACACCTACCTACGTATCTACTTGATAGCTATTTCGGCTAATCTCCGGATATCTTATCAACTTTCTCTTTTGGACAAAGGTTCATATCTTAACTCGTTTAATATAAAGAGTATTATTGCTTTAGCTATCATATTATTACCGAATATAAAATTACTGTTCTAAATTAAATTCTGTTCTGTAGCTAACTGTTAACGTATTATATGACAATATTTATACCTACAATGTATAAGCAATGAAGGAATGATAGATAACCTCTGTGAGGTTACCTACCATCCAGGAACCAGGACATAAAGTTCATCAGAACCTATCTACGAGGATTTAAACTGTAATATCTAGTTCCAAAGCAAACCATTTTATAAACAATGCTAATGCTAACTTTTCACTCACGTCATACCGCTTTCATTGTTCTCGCGGGAGCGTAAGTGAAACGATTTCATTTTATAATTCACTATGAAGATAGTGAATTATAAGATGAACGTATCAAGATACATTCAATGAAAATTATATGGATTAAGCCACTATAGAGATGTGTGCTTTGAATTTTAACGTCATATCAAATCTGTCAACTGCTTGGAGAGAAACACTACATTATAAAACTGACAATTGCTATGTTGTTAAATGTCATTCTCAGTAGTGTAGTGTTTTAGGTAAATACATTTTGCGACGGCTTAAAAGTAAATATATTGACGTATATTCTATAGACACGAACGTCCATATATATTTATTCTACATCTGAACTAAAATGGCAACCAAAACGTCACTGTTATAACTTATTTAAATTATTTGACTAATATTTTTTACTCACATTCAGGTTTGTACTTAGACTCGCGTTTTTATATTATGAGCGCACTCCGTACACAACCACAAGCATCAATATTGACACCATACTAAAATCTGTTTGAATGGATGACAGTTCAATTCAATTGAACACAGTGAATGTTAGAAACGCCAAATCTAGTACGTAGTACATATATATTGGTGAGTAGGTAGATAGAAGGCAGAATTTCTCCACAAGCGTACTAAGGCCTGTATATATGATTGCTAAGGACATTAACTGCATAATGGTTAAGCGCCACACAGACGCCTCGCCACGCTTCTGTCGCCACGGATGTTCCATTATCACTATCATTTTATTGTTATATATTTTAGCTTTGAGAAGTTAAATCTTAGAAGAAAAGTTAAATTGTATTACATTCGGATTACATTCACTTCCAGTTTAGAGAAAATCTCAAACTTTCTTTAAGTTTATTGACGCATATTCTTTATATGCGTCAACAGACAACTCTGCATGGACAAAATCTGGACACAACAAAAAATCGTTTTTAAGGACATTGACACGTTACTGACAAAGAAAATATCGCGTTTGTGCCGATGTCGTTTTGTTGCATTAGACAGACAATGCTAAATGCTGACAATACTTAGTATCATACAACACCTAGTAATCTAGCAGTTACTTCAATTAAATGCTCAATTTATCATGAGTTGGTATTTTTTCAAATGAATTCACAGATTGTTTCTATATTTTCACAATAATTAATAAGGTATAATTAACATGGTGTTGTGTTGTTATAATTAGGATGACGGAGGGGGCAAGGTATTTGATATATAGCTCACCAAGAGATGATTAACTGATAGTATTTACTATAATGATCAGATTAGCAACTACCGTCTGCATTTATGTACTTCAATTTTGGACTACACAGGCTTATTTATGTAAATAGTAATACTAACAATATACTATGTAGGGACACAAATAATATAATTCATACACACATACATAGTATTACGCCTCTATCCCATAGGGGTAGGCAGAGACAATGAAATGCCAGTTACCACTGTACGATTCTGGCATACTTCTCTCGCTTCCTTCATCTTCATCAATCTTTTTATGTTATACCCGCCGGTACCGGATAATTTTGACCTGGCCTTTACTAAGAATGTCATATATCTGACATTTGAAGGATCAGTGCGGTAGACCCTTACCGTATCTTCCATCCACTTTCCTCTTATATATCCTCTTTGACATCCTATCATCCATCCTCTCCAAATGCTCAAACCACCTTTCATATCGCTACATAATTCATGCGGAACATTTACTGTGTTCAACTGAATTGAACTGCAATCCATTCAACCTGACTAATTTGGTCAATATTGACTGCTTGTGGTTGTCCACGGAGTGGCGCTCATAATATAAGAACTCGAGTTTAATTGTAAAGCTGGATTTGAATAAAAAAATATTAGTCAAATAAGTAAAACTATTTGTTGTTCAAGTGAATAAATTTTAGTTCATATTTTGAACAAACAGTTTATATGGACGTTCATGTCTATACAATATACATCAATGACGCGGAACAATAAAAGTGCTATCAAAGCATTTATTGACCTGTCCTGTCGGTTCAACGCTCGGTTATCTAGATGCATGTCGAGTGCATTTCTCTCAAATATCGACGTCATTAGTCATTGTCCTACATTAGTTTCGTTTACATACACATTACGCCTTTATCTCCGAGTAGGCGGAGGTGCAACTAGTGCACTTACTTTTTGCTTAGTGTGTTCCGTGGTATGATATCATAGCCAGCAAATTGCAAGCTCCGAGTTGATACTAAACATAAAAACCCAATATCACTTTGCTTGAACCGGGGTTCGAACTCGGAGCCTCAAAGCGTTGTCTTACCGCACGCAATACAACTGCGCCACCGAGCCAGTCATTACTTTCGTTTCGACAGTACACCATAAAAAAATTAAAATATGTTATAATAAAATTGTAACAGGCCTATGTGTGGACATTGTTGATATCATAGAAAAAAATAATTTGGGGGTTCTTTATTAGAACAATACAAGCCAAAGCAATAGTTTTTAGGCTTCTCTGTCTAAATGTTTGTACACGCATCACGCAAAAATACTGCATGGAATTAAATAGAAAGAAAGAAAGACTTATTTTTGGGACAATAACAGTATAACAAGTACAATATAAGCAGAGAAAAACAAAACATACAAAGAAAAATACACAATTATACCCATTGTGCCAACAATGGGAACCCTCATTCAGCTTCTTGCTGCAGTACCAGCATGGCCGATACTGTAGCGCTGATTTTCAATGAGGGACCCAGGTGACGTACGGACACTAAGTTGGTGTGAAGCATAAAGTTCACAAAGACACAATTACAAGTAAATACAAAACAAATGAAATGTAGTGTTCAATTATGTATTGCTAAAGGCCTCACATAAAATATAGGTTCCATTTTATTTTAGGAAAATATAAAGACGTTTATCCCGGAAAAACTATTTACGCGGACATAGCCACAAGCAAAAAGCTGATAATAGGCGAAATATACATGACTTGATTCATTTAATAATTCATAATGAACATTCGTTCTCACAAAGATCAGTAAAGCAGCAGTGGCTACCACTTACCATCAGGTTTGTTTTATGCGGGCAAGGCAAAGTGACCGCACCGGACCTGATGGTAGGTGGAGTGGGGTCAAATAGTATGTCGACTGACGAGAGATGATTACCCCTCGACAGTCGACACAATTATGCCGGCCTGTTGTAACCGGATATACACAGGCTGATCCCGGAATGCGACACACTTACGTGGGCCACTACGGTGGGTTTTAACACCTTTTGTATGGTGGTCGCTATCCTGGCGGATATAAAATATATCCTACCACCAGCGATCAAATAGGTACTTGCATCTATGGTACTAAATCAAGGCAGTTGATTTGAGATAATCAATCATCGATTTAGGTTCAATAACGGTCGAAAGTAATAATCGATTTTTATCTAATCTCGAAATCGATCGTATAAATGGACGAATCATAATCAAGTTTGATCGTTCACGTTTTAATTATTTTGATTGCATTTACGTTATCAATCTGCAGATATCGATTTATATTTTAGATTCAATTATGTACATATTTAGTTTCCTAACTTGGGTTTACATTATAGCTATAAGTTATAATATTTAAATTATAGTAATCGTAGTGTTAAGTCTGCTGGAAAATCGAATAAATAAATTAATATCAATAGAGTTCATTAATTTCCGCGATTATAAATTCAAACACATTTCGATTGTTTTGAATCAGTTATAAACTATTCGAAGACAAGTTTGTATCCAAAAAACTAGCTTAAGGATACACTTACGCCCGAAATTAATAACCAATCCTAATCCAATGTATGCCATCTAAGATTGATAATTCATTCGTTTTTATGGATAAAGCATGCCAATAACCAATCCATAGATTGAGTAAGCTATCAATAACAATAATCGATCTTTGAGAGGACGGATTACAGATCATAGATTACCCTCTGTTTGAAAATGACAGTTTACGCTTGCCAATACTCTATCTACCCGTTTTGACATTTGGTTTGATTGTTGTAAACAATCGCATTTTCCAATCGGACCAATTCCTCAGTTTACTCCATATGTTTTGAAAATTGCTTACACTGATTTTAAGGGAAACGAAAAGGCAATGGAAATATCCATATTCTCTAGTGACAGTGACGACAGTGATTTGGAGGGACTAGCGATACTGATAGCGAAACTGAAAGTCGCGCTTCATCACGGGCAATGAAAAGAGTTAACTACATGCAGACCCTGGATGAGTTTGATTTCACGTTTAGATTAGGCTTTCGAAATCTGCTTGCCAATCAGTGTTAGTTAAACTGATCTCGTATATTCGTGTTACTTCTATGTACAAGGTAAATAATTTTTGACATTATTTACAAAAAATACCGTACCTACCGAACTATTAGATAGGTACTAACAAGGGGCAATTGCATCGTTTTTCAGGAACTATGGTGTTTCTCCATTCCATCAACTTTTGCTGAGGAATAGGAAATATTTATATTATCTTTTTCAGGACATTTGGTACATGGAAACGTCGCTTCCCTGTGATTGCATTGACATTGCGTTTATCTTTACCTAAAGTTCAAACAATAATAATTGCAACTGCAGTTTTGCACAATATTTGTCGGAATCACAGGCTAGAGGAAATTCCAACCGAAGTGGAGTTATCAACTGCTGATATTATGAAAACAATATAGAGAATCAAGATGTTGGAGAAAGAACAGCATTAACAAATAACTTCTTTACTTAGTAAAATAAAATACCTTTACAATCACTGCTATTTATTTTATTGCTTATCTACATTTGTAATTCAAAATAATAATTACAAATTAACATAGTTTTATTAGTTGAGAGTTAAAACATAGAAACAGGCAAAATTTCTATACATTATCTATGTATACTATTATATAAAGCTGAATAGTATGTTCGTTTGAACGCGCTGGTCTCAGGAACTTCCGGTTCGAATTGATAAATTCTTGTAGTGTTGGATAGCCCATTTATTGAGGATGGCTATTATAGGGTATATGTATATCATCACACTATGACCAATGGGACCAAAAACGGCTAAAATTGATTACTTTTGAGAGCTTCCGTTGCGTGCGCTGCATAAACGGTGTAAGTTATGCAACAATTATGTATAACGGAATTGTAATTTGTTCAATAACACTGTATAATGTGTACAGAGTCCAATTATTATTATATGGCACCGAGTTTACTGCGTACTTCATACTAAAAACTAAATCCTTTAAAGATTTATTAATATATTATGAACAATGTAATTAAACTTCAGTGTCAAAATATGTTAGCAACCACATTACTCACGTTCCATTTTGAAACTAATAAAAAAGTTTGTATCTTAAATATGACATGTACTAATTATTAATTATTCCTTTGGAGGGCTAAAATACATAAAATATTTTTTTATCACTCCAAGTCTTATTTTTCGCAATTAGGCAAATATTGAAACGAATAGTTTGTATGGAAAATACAAAAAGTATTTTTTTTTACGAATGGAATATTCTGCATAAAATGGAATGGTCAGGGAGGGAACGCATCTGGAAAGGACTGCCAGCGATCTATCGTTGAAGGCAAGCAAGGATAGGCGAGTTAAAATATTGGCATGCCGGTAGGAGAGCAATCGAAAGATAGTCGGCAATCTAAGATAGGTTTCAGTCTTGGATAGTAGATACATTATTAATTTCGGGCGTTAGAGTAACTTAAATTATTCTAATTGGATTCATGGAAACATTTTTTATCCGTTACATTTATTCGTCAAGTAACACGAGCAATGTGTGGATGCATTATAGCTGGCAAGAGCACTCCCAGACGCATTGTTGTCGCGCATGCGCCGTGACGGCCAGACAGGGAGAAAGGATTTTTGAACTAATTTATTTTTTGTCATACATCACAAGGATACCGACGATTACGATCCGTTTGGGAGAATCTGAAAATAAGTAAAATAAAAGTTTATTCAAATTTAAACCACGTAAGCTGTTACGTGAGGCGAGGAAATTAAGGCATGTCATGAACTAGAATCAAGGACTCGGTGAGAAGCATTGCTGGATTTAAACTAATAGTGAAGCCGAGTGTAAAAAAAACGCTTAACTTATCTAAAATTGGCGAAGGAAGGAATTTCACGAAAGGGAACACGACATAACTTATAGGTACGAACATGCATGAATGCGGACTACAAATCATTATGTTCTAGTAATAATTAGATTCTACATAAGGAAAGCCGATAGGAATCGGGTTATATGGACCTTTCGCCACTGATCTAAACCAAGTTATTATACCTAGATGAAACAATTTCTCCCAATAAAATAAATTTTAAATTGAACTCAGTTTACTTAATACTAGCGACCCGCCCCGGCTTCGCACGGGTGCAATATTTCTCCACTATTTAATGGATGTTATTATACATATAAACCTTCCTCTTGAATCTATTAAAAAAAACCGCATCAAAATCCGTTGCGTAGTTTTAAAGATTTAAGCACACATAGGGACAGAGAAAGCGACTTTGTTTTATACTATGTAGTGATATGTTATTTTATGGATTGTGCCAACTCTTGTTCTGTAAGAGTACACGGCTCAGTTACAGCGGTCGGAGTCGACCAACCTCAAGTATCGTATATCTAGTAAAGCCACACTCGTCTAGTGATGTGTGACTGGTTCACATTAGCAACGGCTACTGGCTTGATATGCATGTGAAGTCTATTTTTATATTGCAAATGGGATAGTAATGAAATACTGGTGTACTTGATAGAGTGGTTTTTTCTACGTTCTTAGATTGTGTAGTCATGGCAATTATTTTGTTATACTGTGTATAGTTTTTATTTTGTATCGATTGTTTGCGGACAAGAATTATGTAATTAAAATATGTTGCTTATCAAATATAGAAAGTAGTGCTAACATGGTCTATTGGTGTGTCAAATTTTATTTAAACCAGTTCAGTAGGCTCTATGTTTAATTCTTACAAACATCAAAACCTTTATACCCTTATTTTCGCAAAATATTAAGGTAAACGACTATTTGCAGGTATGGTGGACGCAACGTTGCGTCCGACTGTGAGTAATTTCGTTTTTTTTTATTGCTTTAAATGACGAGAGGTGCTTGCCGTTCGTCTGATGGTAACCGATACGACCGCCCATAATCAATAGAAACACCATCCAATACCTTGAATTACAAAGTATTGTTTGGTATTTCACTGCGCTCGCCATCCTGAGACATGAGATGTTAAGTCTTATTATCCAGTAGATACACTGGCTAAAATGTCCTACAAACCGGAACACAAATGACTACACACTACTGCTTGGCGGCAGAAATAGTCATTGTGGTGGTACCTACCCAGGCGGACTCTCACATATGAGAGACCTACCAGTAAAACCTCTCTGTTTCGGCTGTTATCCTTAATAATAATTCATATTATGTTTTGGGGCTACATACAAGAGTAATTGCAGATTTTATGAAAGCGCCAGTCCATGGTAGAATCCATTATAACATTATTTGTGGTCAGTACAAAGGGCTGCGTAAGTCTCTTTCAAAACATAATAATAAAAAACAGCACCGCTACTCAGGGAATGAAAATAAAGCAACAAAATCCTGCTCTTTCGATTTCAATGTCAGGCACCGTGACTGTTTGAGATAGCATGTAATAACCATAGATTGTAGAAAGCGAACGTGTTGTTGGCCGCTTTTTTACTAAATTCCTGTCGAGTAAAAAGCAATAACATCTAACGCTACGTCGAGATTAGCATTCGAGATCGAATAAAAGTAATTTGCACTTACATTAAGGAGTAATTTGCTGGTTTCACCGCGTTAATAATGGACAGTTTTATTATTGGTAAAATATAGACGTGTTTTAAATATATGCATGCGAGAGAAATTAAATCTAGGTATACAACTAATAAAGGTATACAATTAGAAATTTTGCCGCATTCAAAATGATATCACTTGCTTACTGATATATTTTATAAAGGTAATTGATAAGACAAATAGATCATTACGTAGCTCACCCGATGGTAAATATTAGAATAAAATATTAATAAACTAGCTGACCTGACAGACGTTGTCCTGTCTTAACTATGTATGCACGCGCGCATTCTGTCGATCGCTGACAGTTATTTCAAACCACTGACAGTTATGTAAAATTAATATTGTCGTTAAGTTTTCTTAAATTTTCTAATTTTCCGCGCAATTTTTTTATTTATTTCTTTCATAAAAAACTTTTCCTGACAATAACAAACACAACAAAAAAAAAATAGTGATATCGGTCCAGCCAATGATCGTCTCCCTTGCATAGTATCTTCAACAAATTGTTATCCTCTGGTTTTCCCAACTAAATGGAAGGACGCACGAATCGTACCAATCCACAAGAGTAAGGATCTCATTACAAATACAGACCTATTTTCATTTTGTGTGGCTTAGCTGAAATATTCGAATCCCTGGTATACCGTTTACAGACATGTAAAAGATCAACGGTCATCAAACCAACACGGATTTTTCACAAGGAGATCCACCAACACGAATCTCGTGCAGTATGTAGATAAGGTGACATTAACTGTTGACAAAGGCCGTCAAGTCGATGCAATCTATACGTTTTATTCTGAGGTTTTATTGTTAATGTGTTATAAAAGCGGCGATAGCCTAGTTGAGTATGGAATGGACTGCGGACACGAATGTCCGCAGGTCCAATCCTCAATCACTTCTGACTTTTTTAAAATTACGTGTGTATTCTTTGTGAAATAACGCTTGCTGTAACGGTGAAGGAAAACATCGTGATGAAACTTGCATACCTGATTGAACTGTATGCGTGTGGGGAAAATAACACTCGAGCGTCCAGGATTTAAGCCGTTTATTCGCAAACTAAAACTGAGCACTATCTTATAATTAGTGGGGCGGTACAATTTGAATCTACTCGCATTGTTACAATAATAATTAAATTACCAACCTACATTACACCTCCTTCACTAAATGAAGAACTATGATTACATTAAAAATAATATATATAGCTAACATAATATTATTTAACTTAAACGCACTTCTAATACTTTACTTATGAATCTATTCATCAAAACCATAGCTCATTACAGGCTTACAGTCCCTCTTGGAGTATCGTCGGTCCAATTGCGGGGGTGTATGGGATTCGTTTGGCGTAGATCATTCCGCAATGGGTCGAGATGACGTTTCCTGGCAATGTTGACGTGCGAACAATACCTACCTACTGCTGTTTTTTCTACATCTCGCGTTCCTACTACACTGTTGCTACTCCCATCCACCACCGTGACTACGACCGACACTGCATCCTCCCTCCGATTTTCTGAATCTTTGTCTTCTCAATGTGGTATGACGGATAGTCGGGACATGCGCCGTATTTGATCAATGTGTCTTTTAATAATTTGACCCTTATCGTTTTCTACTATGCACCACGCGAACCTTCATTTTCTATAATCTTTCCCTTGATCCATGTATCCTGCGTACCGTAATCCTTTGCTCACACGGGTTCACCGCTTTTAAACCTTCGATTTATGTCTCTTGAGAATTTAGACTGATTGTTTGGGCCAATCTTACTTGTTCTTAAACACTGTCGTGATGGCGAAGTTAATCTAGCCGTGAACGTAACGTACGCTTTTGTAATAGCCTAGCCGGAGTTTCTCCTGGAGTGCAGTGTGTAGTATTTTTTTAAGTTAGTAAAAAAGTTTGTAGGGCTGCATCAATATCTACATTATCTCGTAACGCTTTCTTAATTGCTCGCTTGCATAATTTGACAGCATTTTCCGCGGCTCCGGTGGATGACCGGTGGTAAACCGAAGAAAAGATTTATTTAATACCATTACTTTTTAAAAAACTTTGAAATTCCAAGCTAGTGAATGGTGGCCCTGATTTGACACAAGCTCCACCGGTAACCCGAATCGGGAAAAGGTACATCTAAGTGTTTTATGACACTTGCCGCCGTCTTTTGTTTCATGTCAAAAACTTCAATCCATTTCGAACTCGAATTGATTAAAATTAAGTAGGAAAGTCCCCTATAAGGACCTAAAAAGTCAATATGTACGCGCGTTCAGGGTTGTATTGCGTCCAGGGGTAAAATAGTCATTGCTGTTTCGTTGGACATCTCGAATGCGTTCAATTCGCTCCCCTGGCCATGCATTAACGAAGCACTGCGGTACCACGTGGTGCCGCCCTATCTCAGGCGCCTGGTGCACGCGTACCTTTCTGACAGGTACGTGGTGTATCCAGGCGCCGACGGGTGGCACCGGAGAGCGATGTCGTGCGGTGTCCCACAGGGGTCGGTTCTAGGCCCTCTCTTGTGGAACATCGGGTACGTCTGGGTGCTCCGTGGTGCCAATCTCTGGGGCGTCGGCGTGGCGTACTATGCGTACGACACGCTAGTCACGGCCACGTCCAAGACCTTCCAGGACGCCGCGATCCTGGCGCCTGTGGGCTCCGGCCACGTAGTGAGCCGAATCAGGCGTTTGGGTTTGAAGGTGCCCTCGAGAAGACCGAGGCCATTTGTTTCCACGGGCCTCGGCGGGGGCCACCGGCCGGTGCCCACATCGTGGTTGAGGGGGTGCGGATTCCCATCGGCAAAACGATGAAGTATTTAGGTTTAATTTTGGATAGCCGATGGGACTTCCGCACCCATTTCGAGAAGCTGAGGACGAAGTTATCCAGGGCGGCGGGCGCTCTTTCTAGCCTGCTGCCCAACCTGGAAGGTCCTGGTATCCCCTGTCGAAGGTTGTACCACGGGGTCGTGAGGTCCATGGCGTTGTACGGCAGCCCGGTCTGGGCTGACGCTCTGGGAGGGCGTTCTGTCGCTCTCCAGAGGGGCCCGCAGCGGGTCGTTGCGCAGCGGGCCATACGGGCGTACCGCACGGTCTCGTTCGAGACGGCTAGTCTATTGGCCGGATTCCTGCCGTGGGATCTGGACGCCAAATCCCTCTCCGACACCTTTCACTGGAGGGAGGAGGCGTTCCAGCGAGGGCAGCGTCCGGCCCCGAGGGAGGTGGAGGCCAAAAGGGGCTCCTTTCGGCGAGCCGCCATGGAGGAGTGGCTTCTCAGGCTGGAGGCCCCCACAGCGGGGCTACGGGCTGTCGCGGCAGTGCGTCCTGTCTTTGCACAGTGGCTGGACAGAAGCCACGACGCAGGTGCTCACCGGGCATGGTTGCTTCGGTGAGTACCTGTGTCAAATAGTAGGTACAGAAGTAAGCGCCGTGTGTCACCATTGTGACAACTGCCCGCGGGATACGGCCCAACATACGTTGGAGTCCTGCCCAGCCTGGGACGAGGAGCGCAGCGCTCTCGTTTCAGTCGTCGGAGGAGATCTCTCGCTGCCGGCCGAGGTCGCTTCCATGGTCGGCAGTCGGGAGGCCTGGCGTGCGGTGGCCCACGTATGCGAGGTGGTCCTCTCGCAGAAGGAGAGTGCCGAGAGGGATCGAGAGAGGGAGGATCCCTCCCGCCGTCAGAGGAGAAGAAGGAGACGCCGAGTAGACGACTGACCGGCGCCCACGCCCTGTGGAATGGAGGCGTTTGGAGAATTCCACCACGGTATCCCCTGCCTGTCGTAAAAGGCGACTAATAGGGGCCACGAAGGGGGGCGTCCTTCGGTGCCCGGGGGCTACTGAGACCCCCCCCCCCATAGGAGACGGGCCGCAAGGCGGCACCGCGCAGGGGCGGCTGCAGTCGTAGACTTAGACACTTCAACGTCAGAGGAAGCCCGCAGCCGTCCCAAATGCGTCGAAGAGGGTCACCGCGGAGTTTTTACCTGGTAGGCCGTGCATAGGTTAAGTTGTATATAGGGTTAGGGACTCGGCCCGGCGGTCGCCCGAAGTCACCATAAAATCCGGGCGGCTCAACGCCGGGCCGTAAGGCGGCCGGTTACCGCAGCATAACCGCTCAGTCGCCTCCCCACGAAGGCTGGGCGGTAGTAATAAGGCACTTTCTGCGAGAAAACAGAAAAAAAAGCGATTGTATTACGTATGGCCACGGCTGCGGTGGGGTACGCGGGGGCGTAGATGCCTCGTGCGCACACGTATCACACGCTCGACACTGTTCCTCTAAGTCATAGTCGATGCGTGGCGAGTGGCGACACGTAGTTTCTAGCTAAGCTCATAGTTTTTACAATGCTCATGTGGCTAATTGTTTCAATATCAATGATTATATGATATTGATTTGGGAATTAACATTTTGTAACCCCACATAATACAACCATTGTCCAAATATAACTCATTTCGTCTCATAAAATATGGATTCATTTTGTCCGGACAAAAAGATGACCAACTCGGTTCGATATAAACTTTAACCCTACTGAGCGTTATATCCTTAGCAGTGGCTTTCCCGACATCCACCTTTGTCACTGGTAAGAAATTTTCAACAAAATGACTGTACGTAACCGCCCTAATTATTTTGCTATTGTCTCGTTTATTTATTTATTAAAAGGAACAACTCGCAAAACATACATCGATACCTGATTAATACAAAGTTTCAAACAAAAAGCTAAATGTTGTTTCAGTTACGAGCCGTCACAGCATGCACATAATACAAAATGAGTGAAAGGATAAGACAGGGTAAAGGGGGGGGGGGAGTAGGGAGGGATAGATAATTATAATTACAATACCAGAAGGATTAATAACAACAGTAAACCATACAGACACGAGCACGATAACTAACGCTAGCTTACACTAGACTGTAATAGTTACTATTTAGCATTCTGTGGTAGTAAATGTAATCAAGGAGGCGATATGGGTTTGAAGCTGTCATGAATTTTGCGTTTAAATGCTGTGAGTTGGTTAGAAAAAATATTGATGTCGATATCTTTACGTTTAGATAAGATGTTGTATTGACTTTGCAGCCTATTAATTGTAGCGTACATGCCTAAATTACTTTTGGAGTGTCTCAGAAAGAATGGAGAATATTTGTTGAAGAAGATGAGGACAATCTATGCTACCATTAATCAAATTAAAGAAAAAAATCTGATCCAACAGCTGCCTTCTATCTTTAAGACTTTGAAGTCTAAAATAATTTAGTCTATCCTGATAGTTGGGCAGCTGTTTAACTTTATTACATTCATAGCAAAGATGCCAAAGAAATCTTTTTTGGATTCTTTCAAGTCGCTTGATATGTATTTCGTAGTGTGGTGATCAAACTTGTGTACAATATTCTATGCCTAAACGTACAAGGGCTGAATAAAGCTTAATCTTAGTGTGGGATTTAGAAAAATCTTTGCTATTTCTAATAACCAACCCGAGCGCTCGGAAACCCCTATTTATAATTTTATCAATATGAATATGGAATCTGAGATATTTGTCTAAATATACTCCTAGGTCCCTAATGGTATTCACTTCTTCAAGTGTAATATTATTATTAATTTTAAATAGTTGCGTAGTTTGGATTGTAGAACGTGAGAATCCAATAAATTTACATTTATCTATGTTAAGATCCATATTGTTTCGAGTACACCACTGCGCCAATCGGTCAAGATCTGTCTGCAGAAGCATAACATCGTGATCAGAGTTTATCTGTTTAGTAATTTTTAGGTCATCCGCAAAAAGAAAACATTTGGAATGTTCAAATATAGAAACAATGTCATTAATGAACACATTAAATAGAATTGGCCCAAGAATGGAGCCTTGGGGGATACCAGAGGGAGTTGTGAAAGATTTTGATGTGTACCCGTTTACTACGACTCTTGAAGAGCGGTTATCTAAATACGAAGCGAACCAAGTAAGTAAATTACCTGTGAACCCAAATGATCTACTGTATCAAAGGCTTTTCGTATGTCTGTAGAAACAGTATCTACAGGGATTCGGGAATCGACAGAGTCCGTTATAAAATCGATGCAAGATTGGTTGCTGTGGATCGAGCTTGATGGAAACCAAACTGTTGCCGAGATATCATACGCTTTGTATGCCAGGAAATTATAGGACTAACTAGTTTTTCGAACACTTTAGCGAAAATAGGTAAAATTGAAATTGGTCTGTAATTTTTTTATTGACGCAGCCTCTCCAGCCTTCAGAATGGGGACAACCCTACTCCTTCCATGCCCGTGGAAAAATACCGGAAGCAACGGAATACTTAAAAATCATTGAAATAGGTAAAGAAATGGCTTCACAACATTCAAAGGCAAATAAGGAAGGTATACCGTCGGGACCAGCACCTTTGTTCCGATCCAAGTTATTGCGGGCTTTGAGTACTTCTTCTCTTGAAAGAGATATCTTGGAAATGGTGTTTGTAATTACAATTATCATCTAGTTCTACAGAACTAGATGATATGGCCTCCAGGCGACTAACCCTTGAGGATGATTTCTCTCTATAGACTGATGCAAAGAAGGAGGCAAAAAGATTACAAATGTCTTTACCGTTCATCGCAGCTTCATAACCATAATACATGAGAGATGGATACGTACTTTTGTTTGTTTTTTTATTTTAAATATGGGTCCAGAACAGCTTTGGATTTCTGACGAGTGAATCTTTTAATACATTGATATAATTATGATAGCACAATAGAGTTACCAAATTACATCGTTTTCTTAAACTTTCGGGCAAGATACCATCTAATGAGTTCTTATATTTACGAAAAGCTACATGAGTTTTATATGTTTCATGCAATAAGCTTGTAAGTTCACTTGTATACCAAACAGGATAATTTTGGATACATGTTTCAAGATTTAATTTCTTAAAATTACATAAAATCGGTCTACCATTACATCAACGCTTGTTAATAAAGAGAACTCTTTTTCCCAAGGAACTGCAGCAAGATGATGAAGAAATTAAATTTTATATTGTGTATATTTTGAGAAAATATAGATGTCTTACGCCCAGTTTCTGAAAGGCTGATCAAAGTTTTATCTAACTAACACCTCTGTTAATTTGACAACGCTGTCAAATCAGTTTAGGTTTCTGAAACGTTGATCAGTGAAAAATTTACTAATCTATGATCAATTTGATTTGACATCAACTTTCGATTGCCTTTTTGAGTTAATCATTAATTTAGTTCATTCTCAACTGTCAAAAGGTGATAAATCCGTATATAATGATAGTAAAAAAGAAAAAAATGCTGCTATCATCGCTGACAATTCTGCGAATTTCAAATTATTTAAGTTTATATTTAACATAATAAAAAAAAAATAGGTACAAGTATTCTTGTGCCAAACAAATTGTAATTGGATTCGAAGCATTAGAATAGTGATTATTAAGGTATTTTACAAAATAATTACATTACGAGAGAAAAACTTCACGGAGAGAGCAGTGTAAACTTTTGATTAGTTCAAAATTAAGTACGACCGAATTAAGATTTAAATTACCAAAATGTGTATATATCTTGATTATTGAAATTATTTTTAACTTGCATTTATTACGATTAGATACGAGAGTACCCATATAAACACTATAATATTATTATGATGTATAAACTACGAATTTTTATTTTTAGATACAAAAACATTATAGAAAATAAATACCTACTTGCGGAATTTAATTTTCACCATCACTGCTAGATATGCTTATGCTCACGCCGATATACGCTAGACATTAATAATAATTTCTAAGTATATAGAACAAAAAGAAAGAATATTTCAAGCACTTATTACATTTTATCAACTCCAAAAACTTTTTCTAAGGAAATATATTTTATTATAAACAATTAAATTTCGTCTATTTACCTTTTTTAACAGTTAATTCGCCGACAATCACTAATTACTTGACGAAGCCTTTGACATCAGTTTAATAAAAGATCACGGCTTAATTCGCGTTCTAGAAACTGAAAATGGCGCTTGACATGCGATTCTTTAACAGCTCTGTCAACTGACATGCTGATCAAATCAAACTAGTTAATTTTGCTTCTAGCAACTTAAATGGCACTCAACAAGAGATTTGACAACGTATTAGTTAATTTTTTCGTCGATCAGCCTTTCAGAAACTGGGCGTTACTGTGCGTAATAATAAAATCTAATGGAGGGTGGTACGGATCAACCAAACTGAGTACATCTTTACTTTCTTTTAAGTTTGGTATATACAGGACGAGATCTAAAATTTTACTTTTGCTGTTAAGGACAGTGTTATATTGCTTAAAGTTATTGAGGGCAATGAAATCGAGTAGAGTATTTGCAAGCGAACTAGTGATTGGGCTAGAGGGCGCAGTATTAAGACTATTCCAGGAAATGGAGCTGAGATTGAAGTCTCCTAGTATTATTGTATTGTTGTGTGATTCTAATATCCTATTAGTGTTATCAAGATAGTGGTTGAGGATATGGTTTTGGACCAGGGGCGGTAAGTAAACGCCACAAAGTAGCTTTTCTGCAAAATTGTTATAATTGTTGTGCATGTCTAATTTCATCCATAAATCTTCACATTTACTCTTTAGTTCAGATAATCTGCGGGACGTGATGTGTTTAAAGACTGTAATTAAGACACCACTACCTGATTTATTTTTATGAAAACAGCTAGTTTCGCGGTCGCGTCTGTATGTAACGTAGCGATCACAAAACATTTCAGAATCAAAAATAGTATGGTTCAACCAAGTTTCGCATAAAACAATAACATCATAATCAGAGCAAAGGATATTTTTGAACAATTCCATACTCTTAGTGCGTAAACCTCTTACATTTTGAAAATATACATTAATTTGTAAGAATTTAACAGAAAAATTGATTATTTGACAAATGTTAAGTTGAATTATTATTTTTAATTTAGGTTAAACTAGTAGCGTCGCTTCATTACCAACATTTATGTATCCAGATGTGTCAGTTTTTCGCATATAAATGCGTCCATGATGGACCCACACATGTCTGTCATTCAGTTGTTTAGCCCTCAAACGCGCTGCAAGATGCAGTATTTTGTTTTCAGGAGAGAGATTATCCGTGACATAGATAGCTGTTTTCTTGTTCACACCAATACCCAAATGAGTTGAGTTGAGCTTGTCATCAGGATGATTTTTATTATAATTGATTGTGGCTGCTAAAAGATTGTCTCGTGCACGGGGGCTACACAACTTTACGAGGAATGACCGTGGATGAGGGCTTTCCGGGTTCTTTTTGGCAATTCTTGTACAAAAAGAAATCTCACTGTCGTTGACAGGACATGACACCGTTTTTTCCAACTGCTTTACAATGTTGACAAGGTTTTCCGATCTGACCGTAGGTCCACACTGTATTTCTACATTTGATGCGCGAGACAACTACTCCAGATGCCCCCCCGAGGCAATTCTTGTGCGTTTGGTCTCCACACCAAATGCACGCCCATGCATGGGGGCACATTTGCCGCGACCCTGGGCGCACAGCTCGTGCGTATGCCTCTTAGTTGCTAAATTCACATTGAGGTCTGTCTAAGGGTTCGTGAACATTTCCCTTCACTTCCTTCCAACCATCCTAAGAACTCCTATTCCTTCCTCTTCTTTTCCTTCCCTCTATCCCCTCCCTTCTTCCTTCCGGGCTCTAAAACCATCTAGCTGGAGGCTACCGAGCATCCAGTGATAGCAGTAGGGCCCACCAAATCATCATGGGGCTGCCGTGGTTGCTACCTGTGTGAAGTTAGCAAGTGAGTTTAAAATATATATTTTTTTATATTGCCAAAGGATTGTACTAGGTTAGTACCGGATTGTACCGTTTTTTATTTTGTTTGTACCTTATAGGGCTAAGAGATATGGTGTACTGAAAGTTTTGTCAATCAACGCCTTGAGTATAGTAACATAAACTCGCGGCATTTGCAAACCAAGCATCATTTTAATGATTTTATAACTAAATACAATGAAGGAATACGTCTCTCAGTGGTAAAATACCTCTCTAACATGGTACAATCCGAAATGAGGGAATACACACGACGGAAATGCACGAAATTCGTAGAAAATTATTATTTATAAATAAAGTACGGCCATTTTCAAATAAATAATCACTGTGATGATTTTATAGCTGAAAATGATTGACGAATACCTCTATGACAATCCCTCTCTAACAGAGTACAATCCGAAATGAGGGAGTACAAACGACGGAAATGCACGAAATTCGTAGCAAATTATTATTTTTTTCCAAGTACGGCTATTTTTAAAAAAATCATCATTGTGATGATTTTATAGCTGAATGTGATGGATGAATACGTCACTCAGAGGTACAATCCCTCTGTAACAGAGTACAATCCGAAATGAGGGAGTACAAACGATGGAAATGCACGAAATTGGTAGAAAATTATTATTTATAAGTAAAGTACGGCCATTTTCAAATAAATAATCACTGTGATGATTTTATAGCTGAAAATGATTGACGAATACCTCTTTCAGGGGTACAATCCCTATCTAACAGAGTACAATCCGAAATGAGGGAGTACAAACGACGGAAGTGTACGAAGTTCGTAGAAATTTATTATTTTTTTCCAAGTACGGCCATTTTTAGAAAAATCACCATTCTGATGATTTTATAGCTGAATATGATGGACGAATACGTCACTCAGAGGTAAAATCCCTCTGTAACAGAGTACAATCCGAAATGAAGGAGTACAAACGAAGGAAATGCACGAATTCCGTAGAAAAATTTTTTTTTTTCAAGTACGGCCGTTTTTAAAAAAATCACCATTGTGATGAGTTTAAAGCTAAAAGTGATGGAAGAATACGTCACTCAGAGGTACAATCCCTCTCTAATAGAGTGCAATCCGAAATGAGGGAGTACAAACGATGGAAATGCACGAAATTGGTAGAAAATTATTATTTATAAGTAAAGTACGGCCATTTTCAAATTAATAATCATTAAGATGATTTTATAGCTGAAAATGATTGACGAATACCTCTTTCAGAGGTACAATCCCTCCCTAATAGAGTGCAATCCGAAATGAGGGAGTACAAACGACGGAAATGCACGGTTCGTAGAAAATTATTTTTTTTTTCCAAGTACGGCCATTTTTAGAAAAATCACCATTCTGATGATTTTATAGCTGAATATGATGGACGAATACGTCACTCAGAGGTACAATCCCTCTGTAATAGAGTACAATCCGAAATGAAGGAGTACAAACGAAGGAAATGCACGAATTTCGTAGATTTTTTTTATTTTTTCAAGTACGGCCATTTTTAAAAAAATCACCATTGTGATGAGTTTATAGCTAAAAGTGATGGAAGAATACGTCTATCAGAGGTACAATCCCTCTCTAACAGAGTACAATCCGAAATGAAGGAGTACAAACGACGGAAATGCACGAATTTCATAGAAAATTATTATTTTCTTTCAAGTACGGCCATTTTTAAAAAAATTACCATTGTGATGAGTTTATAGCTAAAAGTGATGGAATAATACGTCACTCAGAGAGGCATTACCTTCGTTTTTACTCCCTCATTTCAAATTGTAGTATATATAGGCGAGATTGTACCTCTGAAGACTAAATGCCTCTATCATATTCAGCTATTAAATTATCACAATGGTGATTTTTTAGAAAATGGCTCTACCTTATAAAATTATAAATTTTAAGGAATTTCGTCGACTTCCTTCGTTTTTACTCCCTCATTTCAGATTGTACTATGTGACAGAGGGATTGTAACTCTAAACAATGTTTGTTTCTATCATATTCAGCTAATTTTTTATCACAATGATGATTCATAAAAAATGACTCTACCTTTTCAAAAAGTTATGAATTTCAACGAATTTCGTGGATTTCCTTTGTTCTACTCCCTCATTTCAGATTGAAGTATATTACAGAGGGATTGTATCTCTAAAAGTGGATGCTTCTATCCTATTCAACTATTCAATTATCACAATGATGATTTATTAATAAATGGCTCTACCTTTTCAGAAAATTAAAACATTCTACAAATTTCGTGGATTTCCATCGTTTGTACTCCCTCGTTTTGGATTGTACTGTATTACAGAGGGATTGTACCTCTGAAAGAGGTATTCGTCAATCATTTTCAGCTATAAAATCATCACAATGATTATTTATTTGAAAATGGCTGTACTTTATTTATAAATAATAATTTTCTACGAATTTCGTGCATTTCCGTCGTGTGTATTCCCTCATTTCGGATTGTACTCTGTTAGAGAGGGATTGTACCTCTGAAAGAGGTATTCGTCAATCATTTTCAGCTATAAAATCATCACAATGATTATTAATTTGAAAATGGCCGTACTTTATTTATAAATAATAATTTTCTACGAATTTCGTGCATTTCCGTCGTGTGTATTCCCTCATTTCGGATTGTACTCTGTTAGAGAGGGATTGTACCTCTGAGTGACGTATTCGTCCATCATATTCAGCTATAAAATCATCAGAATGGTGATTTTTCTAAGAATGGCCGTACTTGGAAAAAAATAATAAATTTCTACGAACTTCGTGCATTTCCGTCGTTTGTACTCCCTCATTTCGGATTGTACTCTGTTAGAGAGGAATTGTACCTCTGAGTAACGTATTCGTCCATCATATTCAGCTATAAAATCATCAGAATGGTGATTTTCTAAAAATGGCCGTACTTGGAAAAAAATAATAAATTTCTACGAACTTCGTGCATTTCCGTCGTTTGTACTCCCTCATTTCGGATTATACTCTGTTAGAGAGGGATTGTACCTCTGAGTGACGTATTCGTCCATCATATTCAGGTATAAAATCATCAGAATGGTGATTTTTCTAAGAATGGCCGTACTTGGAAAAAAATAATAAATTTCTACGAACTTCGTGCATTTCCGTCGTTTGTACTCCCTCATTTCGGATTGTACTCTGTTAAAGAGGGATTGTACCTCTGAATGACGTATTCATCTACACATTCAGCTATAAAATCATCACAATGACGATTTTTTAAAAAATGGCCGTACTTGGAAAAAAATAATAATTTGCTACGAATTTCGTGCATTTCCGTCGTTTGTACTCCCTCATTTCGAATTGTACTTTGTTAGAGAGGGATTGTACCCCTGAAAGAGGTATTCGTCAATCATTTTCAGCTATAAAATCATCACAATGATTATTTATTTGAAAATGGCCGTACTTTACTTATAAATAATAATTTTCTACCAATTTCGTGCATTTCCGTCGTTTGTACTCCCTCATTTCGGATTGCACTCTATTAGAGAGGGATTGTACCTCTGAAAGAGGTATTCGTCAATCATTTTCAGCTATAAAATCATCACAGTGATTATTTATTTGAAAATGGCCGTACTTTACTTATAAATAATAATTTTCTACCAATTTCGTGCATTTCCATCGTTTGTACTCCCTCATTTCGGATTGCACTCTATTAGAGAGGGATTGTACCTCTGAAAGAGGTATTCGTCAATCATTTTCAGCTATAAAATCATCACAATGATTATTAATTTGAAAATGGCCGTACTTTACTTATAAATAATAATTTTCTTCCAATTTCGTGCATTTCCGTCGTTTGTACTCCCTCATTTCGGATTGTACTCTGTTAGAGAGGGATTGTACCCCTGAAAGAGGTATTCGTCAATCATTTTCAGCTATAAAATCATCACAATGATTATTAATTTGAAAATGGCCGTACTTTACTTATAAATAATAATTTTCTACCAATTTCGTGCATTTCCATCGTTTGTACTCCCTCATTTCGGATTGCACTCTATTAGAGAGGGATTGTTCCTCTGAAAGAGGTATTCGTCAATCATTTTCAGCTATAAAATCATCACAATGATTATTAATTTGAAAATGGCCGTACTTTACTTATAAATAATAATTTTCTTCCAATTTCGTGCATTTCCATCGTTTGTACTCCCTCATTTCGGATTGCACTCTATTAGAGAGGGATTGTACCTCTGAGTGACGTATTTTTCCATCACTTTTAGCTACAAACTCATCACAATGGTGATTTTTTTAAAAATGGCCGTACTTGAAAGAAAATAATAATTTTCTACGAAATTCGTGCATTTCCGTCGTTTGTACTCCTTCATTTCGGATTGTACTCTGTTACAGAGGGATTGTACCTCTGAGTGACGTATTCGTCCATCATATTCAGCTATAAAATCATCAGAATGGTGATTTTTCTAAAAATGGCCGTACTTGGAAAGACATAATAAATTTCTACGAACTTCGTGCATTTCCGTCGTTTGTACTCCCTCATTTCGGATTGTACTCTGTTAGAGAGGGATTGTACCCCTGAAAGAGGTATTCGTCAATCATTTTCAGCTATAAAATCATCACAATGATTATTAATTTGAAAATGGCCGTACTTTACTTATAAATAATAATTTTCTTCCAATTTCGTGCATTTCCATCGTTTGTACTCCCTCATTTCGGATTGCACTCTATTAGAGAGGGATTGTACTTCTGAGTGACGTATTCTTCCATCACTTTTAGCTACAAACTCATCACAATGGTGATTTTTTTAAAAATGGCCGTACTTGAAAGAAAATAATAATTTTCTACGAAATTCGTGCATTTCCGTCGTTTGTACTCCTTCATTTCGGATTGTACTCTGTTAGAGAGGGATTGTACCTCTGAGTGACGTATTCTTCCATCATATTCAGCTATAAAATCATCAGAATGGTGATTTTTCTAAAAATGGCCGTACTTGGAAAAACATAATAAATTTCTACGAACTTCGTGCATTTCCGTCGTTTGTACTCCCTCATTTCGGATTGCACTCTATTAGAGAGGGATTGTACCTCTGAGTGACGTATTCTTCCATCACTTTTAGCTACAAACTCATCACAATGGTGATTTTTTTAAAAATGGCCGTACTTGAAAGAAAATAATAATTTTCTACGAAATTCGTGCATTTCCGTCGTTTGTACTCCTTCATTTCGGATTGTACTCTGTTAGAGAGGGATTGTACCTCTGAGTGACGTATTCGTCCATCATATTCAGCTATAAAATCATCAGAGTGGTGATTTTTCTAAAAATGGCCGTACTTGGAAAAACATAATAAATTTCTACGAACTTCGTGCATTTCCATCGTTTGTACTCCCTCATTTCGGATTGTACCCTGTTAGAGAGGGATTGTACCTCCGAGTGACATATTCATCCATCACATTCAGCTATAAAATCATCACAATGATGATTTTTTTAAAAATGGCCGTACTTGGAAAAAAATAATAATTTGCTACGAATTTCGTGCATTTCCGTCGTTTGTACTCCCTCATTTCGGATTGTACTTTGTTAGCGAGGGATTGTACCCCTGAAAGAGGTATTCGTCAATCATTTTCAGCTATAAAATCATCACAATGATCATTTATTTGAAAATGGCCGTACTTTACTTATAAATAATAATTTTCTACCAATTTCGTGCATTTCCATCGTTTGTACTCCCTCATTTCGGATTGTACTCTGTTAGAGAGGGATTGTACCTCTGACAGACGCATTCGTTAATCATTTTCAGCTATAAAATCATCACAATGATTATTTATTTGAAAATGGCCGTGCTTTATTTATAAATAATAATTTTCTACGAATTTCGTGCATTTCCGTCGTGTGTATTCCCTCATTTCGGATTGTACCATGTTAGAGAGGTATTTTACTACCGAGAGACGTATTCCTTCATTATATTTAGTTATAAAATCATTAAAATGATGCTTGGTTTGCAAATGCCGCGAGTTTATGTTACTATACTCAAGGCGTTGATTAACAAAACTTTCAGTACACCACATCTCTTAGCCCTATAAGGTACAAACAAAATAAAAAACGGTACAATCCGGTACTAACCTAGTACAATCCTTTGGCAATATAAAAATAAATATAATTTAAACTCACTTGCTAACTTCACACAGGTGTGGTTGCTAAGCCGGGGGATCGCTTGTACACTATTAGCAGGGTACCCCCGGTGATAACCACGGCAGTTCCCCAAAAAAAAAAAACTGCTCCAGATGACTGATACGCGCCGATGTTAACTTTAATTCATTCCGGAGAGATTTATTCACCGTCTTTATTTCACATGAATCTACTTTAATGGTGGTAATCTCGCATTTTAGATCTTCAAATGAGGCATTTATGAAACTTATTGAGTTTTTAATCTCATCTCATTTAACTCATCTCTTATTGTTCGTAGTTGTTTATTTATATCATGTGAAGTCATTGATGAAGTCTGCCATAGCAGAGCGTATTTCTTCGCGTATGATATTACATTTGAGGGTGTGTCTCGGATAATTGTGATTGACTCCTGATGACGCTTGTTGGTCGCTTTGCTCACGTTTACCATGTCGTGACATATTAACGTTAGTTGAAACACTTGGTGCAATTTGCGGACGGACAGGAGTGTAGGAATTGTCTTTTTTAGGTATTTTACTGCGACATGAGGGACAAGACCATTTAGTTTTGACGTCAGTGGTAAGATTATCAAAGCCCTTACTTTCACAAATAGTTCGTGATAATTCAGCATACATGAACAGCATTCTAAAAAGTGTACATCATCTATCTTCGGTAGACATGCAGAACAATACATAATATTATGCTGTGTTGACGTTCAATGTTATGAGGATATTGATGAAATAATAAATTGAAAAATATAAAATAATAAATAATAAATTGAAAATATTGATGAAATAATTTTGAAATTCACTATTAAGTTTCTCGGCGGAGTGGGATTTGAACACTCGGCGGCTAGCACGAGTGATGACGCGTGGCCACCTTATGTAAAATCCACAAGGCCAATCAAGCTTAGCACGCATTGACGAAAGTGGCAGTGCGTAATTGATCGGCAAGTGTACACGTTGACCTTATTTGGTTATGTTCCGTGTGCACCACGAGTCATGAACACTTTTGCAGGATTACCAAGATCTTGTCTTACTTATTATCATGTGGAATCACCAATTACACTAAATAACACTACAAATCACATCATTCGCACTTGAAATCGTTTTAATTACATTTTTAAAGAAAAAACATAACACGCAGCGATGTTTACGCTTTCGGGTTACATCTACCCTCTCAATTTGACGCGGGTGGAATCTCGACAGAGCATCTACACAATTTTTATTAGAGGTAGCATATTCAACCGAAAACGATCGTGAGGGCTTCATGGCCTATCTGCGCGTAATGCCGCTCGGCGGGTGTAAGCGAGCGAGAGGCGTAAGCAACAGGCCACTCGCCTTAGATGTTTTTATTACATAGATACGTTGTCCGAGCTCAATACTGGCAAGACGAAAACAAGGTAATTGCCCGACATTCATTTAGTCAACCTCCAACCACTGTCGCGGCTAGTCGGCTTACTAACTTTTTGTATTTTTATAAATAAAATGCCTTCCTGTGTTTTTAGACGGTGTACAAATTATACTGTGAATTAAAAAAAGGCTTCATTTCATACGTTAGTAATAAGTATACACTATTTAACTTAACTAATAAATGCATTTTATTCAACTGTCATGGCGACGGTGGTCGACGCTCGGGCCGTATCAATGCGAGCTACTAGAGCTGTACAGGTATGTGACTATAGTAAATTCTGCGCTGCTTTTATGTGCAATTTTGTTAGTCTATAACGCGTCTATTTGTAAAACGTCATTGCCGCTCGCCGTCTGATGTGACCTCAGAACAATGACAAGCATAGAAGTAACACTAAGACATTTGAGCGTACTATGTTTTAGACAGCAAGTAATTTAATTGTGTTGCGATCCCTTCTGACATTATATCGATTTCGATAGATGCTTTGTCTATCGGCTATGGTAAATTCACAGACCTGCTAAAATAAACACTTTTCGGTCAGTCAACTATAAACCGTTGCAAATTGCTATTTTAGATAAAGGTGAAAAAAAAAAGATATCAAAACCCTAATTTGGTATTCAAGTAATAAATGAGGTCTGGGTATATAAAAGCACTCGTTAAGAAGCTGTTAAATTACAATAAACTATAGAACTACCGGCTTTCTTCGAACTAAATTTTGTCCGATTTTAATTTGCTATTTACAGCAGTTTTCATGCCTTCCGAAATGTCATTCCACAAAAATCGTTTAGCATTTAGATTATTAAATTTAAAAAATGTTAGAAATTTCGGAAGGAATGGAAACCGCTGTAAGTAGCAAACAAACATCGGGCGGAATTTCGTCTAGGAGAAAGCCAGTACGCCTTCTGTTCTTTTCTGACTTTCTTAGGGATTAAAAGATACCCAAGAGGGTGTGGTTCGACAGAGGCTACTAAAATGGGACAGTAAAATTAAAACACAGCTGTATCATTCATGTCACATATGTTTGATAACTTATTTCAATGTTAATAAAATAGTCTTTGTCGAAATGCTTAGAGCAAACACGGTGCTGTTTTTTCCAATGCTAATTGGGATGAGCTACGGCAACGATCCATTTTTGCCTCATAGCATCATCTGTGGGGAATCTGCAATGAAACACACTATGAAAATCAGATAGTTTCCTCGACCCCAGCCTTCGCGCACGGTTTCCAAGTGACTGTTACCACTACACCACCGTATATTGAAATTAAAAGACAATATAATATGCTAAATAGTAAACTACAATATACTAACATCTATGTTATTGATAGAATATGCAGCACAACACTATTGAACACGAATACGTAAATTGTTAAAAATGAAAAATACTTAATAATGACTGTATCGAATGGCCAACAGCAGATTATATTATGACTACAGCATAATAAACTTTTTGTACTTATGTACAGGGTTTTAGCAAATATATTAGATTTTTTGTTTAGTCACCGATGAAAGCTGATGATTTCAGTTTCATTTTCTTTACGAGAAGAATGAGATTTACATCCCACAATAACGCAGGCCATTGTTTGTTCGTAGAGCTATTTTTTGCTTAAAACAGCACTGTGTATTTATTAAATTAAAAACAAAAATATAACACAACATGTAGCCAATTTTGAAAAGCTCGCGCTGAAGTATAACGTAACTAAATTGTGTGGGCGCGTTTGTGACATTCTGAGGTTGGCAAGTTGGAACATTTGACATTTTATTTGCTTTTTAATTCGGCATCGTAATGAGACCTAAGGTAACCATTTGATGATTGTAAAGTGTACGCAAGCCGACCTTAGCTACATAATATTTGTCTCATTTTTTTCAACGGGTTTGGCCTATTTGAAAAAATAGGATAGGTATATGAGGATAATTTAGATTCCTTCTATGCTTGTTCTTGTTCTGAGGATGTGACGTACGAAAGCACCGCATCCACGCCGACAGCGCTCGCGTCTGTCGTCAGTACCAGCGGCAGCTTCTCAAAGTAGTGCATCATCACCTTGCTGCTCATTAACCTAGCCTTGAGATCCTCAAAGACCCTCTGACATTCGTGACTCCATTCATATTTTACATTAACCCTAATAAATTATATATAATGGCACCAAAAGGGTGCTTATATTGGGTACAAATTATACATGATCATTCCGATGAATGATCGAAGTTCTAACAAATTAGATGGGGGTGGTGTGTTAGAAATGGCCCTAGTCTTGTTTGGGCAAGTGTGAACTCCGCCTTTGCTAATAACGTGACCACGATAACTTATAGATTCCGTGAAAAATTCACATTTTTCCTTTTTAACCCTAAGTCCATATTTTTTTAAATCGTTCAAACACCTTATATAAATTATCTATGTGCTCAGATCTGGTTTTATCCGTTATTATTATATCATCTAAAAACACGCCGACGCTAGAGAAGTCTGCAAACATGTCTAGACGCCGTTGAAATATGCCAGGACTCGAAGCAAGGTCGTACACCAAGCGATTATAAACGAACAGACCCTTATGCTTGTTGATCACTGTATATTTCTTGGAGTCGCCCAACTCGAACTGCATACGCTTGGGACAAGTCAATTTTGTTGAAACGCAATCGCATTAAGCGAACTAATAAATCTTCAACTCTCGGTAAAGAATAACGGTCAATTTGTATAACCCTACTAGCTGACCCGACAGACGTTGTCCTGTCTTAACTATGTATGCACGCGCGCATTCTGTCGATCGCTGACAGTTATTTCAAACCACTGACAGTGGTTAAATTAATATTGTCGTTAAGTTTTCTTAAATTTTCTAATTTTCCGCGCAATTTTAATGTTTTTTTTCTTTCATAAGAACCTTCTGACAATAACAAACACAACAACAAAAAAATTGTGAAACCGGTCCAGCCGTTCACGCGTGATGGCGTGACCAAGGGAAATGGGGATTCATTTTTATATATATATAGATTTAATATTACTTATAATCGGCGCAAATTCGAATACTACCGTCTTTTTTGATTGTCGGTCCGATTGGTGTGGACCAATCGGACCGCTCGACCTGGGTGAGGATGCCGTCCCGCACGAGCTGGTCCAGCGCGCTCCATCGATGCACGCAGCGCGTACGCCAGCGGGAGCGCCGTCACGGACATGAATGTTACCTGGTCCGCCGGTGTACCTCCCCAGTTCCTCGGCGAACACATTACAAAATCTGGAACTGAGATCGGACAATAATGACTTACTACTCAATGCATTTAACGTACCACTTTCGAACTTGGGTAATTGAATATTTACTTCTGCAAGCCATAGTCTGCCAAGTAAAGCAGTTTTTCCATTTTTAATTACATATAAATTTAATGTTTTTGATTTCTTATTATGTTTTACACGTGGCTGTATTACCCCTATAGGCTTTCTTACTTCCCCCGTATAATATCTTCAAATTAGATTAGAAACATAATTTTTTAAATTACTATTTTTTTTTTGATACATCTCCTGACTAATGTAAGATACCACATTTCCTGTGTCATATTCCATATTAATTAATTTACTGTATCGGTACTCCTGCGCCGCGTTCGTGCCGAGATCGCCAAACATTCGGCCGTGTTCGCCTCGCTCGGTGACCTTCTATGACCTTCCACTGAAGCCGCATCTTTCTCAGCTGCCTCCATGAACTGCGATTGTATACGCCTTTGCGAAATCTAGTTTAGTCTCTGTGAATAATCGTTGTCGAATATTTTCACTACTAATACCACATACTAACTGGTCCCGCGGGTTTTCCTAGAGCTAATAGGGGACCGGCCTATGCTTGATTTTGTACATTATTGTATATGTAATGGTTATTAATACGAAAAAGAAAGCCTCCTGCCAGAAATTAATTAAAATTGGTTAAAATAAGCCAGTAGTTCACATTTAAAAAATTGCAATGTGCAGAAGTGGTCGCGTTGTGGGGATATCGCTTCATCTCTTTCTGTCGCACGGGTACTAATTCCCGATGACGTCACATGTGAGTATTGCGCCTCTTTTCTGTTTCTCATTACTTACCCCTTCCACCGAAATTCAAAGGCTTATAACTTGTTGATTTTTACTGGATTTTAATAATTCCTTCTGTGTTATAGTTTATATAACGTAAATATTTGATAATACTAAAGAACAAAAATGAGTCCAGTACCCTATTGCCGTTTTACCGAACTATGAGGTTGAAGGAATAGTACAGTAACCGGCGCACGCGCACTCACGAGCTTAGCCGAAGGGGTCCGATACGTTTTTGCCTGCGGTTACGCACCCCTGCGGCCCTATTCCTGGGAATGCGTACCTATACTGTACTGCGCACACATTTGTGCACTATAGTACCTCCTGCGTACTTGGTGGATCTCCGTTGAAATTCGCCGCCGTGGCTGAAATCCGGCTAGGAAGACAGTATCAATACTTACAAAGTACTACGTGGCACTCCACTGCGCTCATCACGCTTGCACTTAAGATGAAGCCTCACCAGCATATACGCTGGCTACAATTTCCTTCAAACCGGAACACAGCAATGCAAGCACACGGTTGCTTGGCGATAGACATGGACATTCCACAGTGAAATGTGTGCAACTACCGTTTCTGGCTTGGAGTTGCAGTTTTGTGTAAGAGGTAGTCTCAGACCTACTAAATCTAAATGAGCATTGAAAATAGTTCTGGTGGTGGTAAAATATATTTTATATCCGCCCAGATAGCGACCTTCGTACACAAGGAGTTAAAAACCACTATAGTGGTCCAGGTAAGTGCGTCGCGTTCCGCGATCAACCTATGCATATTTGATTTCATCAGGCCGTAATAATTGTGTCAACTCCTGTGGGGTAATCATCTCTTGTCAGTCAACCCATTGGACCCCACTCCGCTTACCATCAGGTGCAATGGGATCACTGCCATGCAAGTATAAAAAAAGGAGTTACCTGTCGTTGACGGCGTCGCCATCACGTTCAATTCCGTTGTGCGAATCTTGTTGTTGCATTGTGGATTCTTTGTAAAGTAGATGACTCGTAACTTGATTGAGGTAGTTGGTAACAGCGCACTGGAAAACCATGAAATTTATAAGTTAGTTTTTGTCTCAAAAATTAGTTTATAACATTATGTTGAAATTATCTTTGTAGATACATTTGAATTAAGGTTTCGTGATTGTTTCATCTTTTTATTACAATGATAGCCTTTGCCAAGAAATCAATGTCCCCACTGACACCGAGAGGCGAGATTAGCAATTATTTCTTTGCACTGCGGTCGCCATTTTGAAAAGTATTTTAAAACCTTTCTTCTGTATATCCTACTCGTATCCGCTTTACAGGTTGAGACACCGATGCACCAGTCTTGTGGAAAGAGTTCCATTATCAAAGTAGTATTAAAATCTCTTTGGGAAAATGTGATCTTTACGTCACTAGTTAGAATGTTTCATACTCTAACTAGTGGCTTAACGATCACATCGTTCTTCCCTTAAAATTTGTTTATTTGACCAAACCAGTGCATCTTAGTATGTTCTTCGATATCGTTGACCTCCGAAACAGAGTATGTGAAGTTTGCCGATCGGCACTAAGCCAGTGTGGTGGACTAAGGCTCATTCCTTTCAGTAGTAGAAGAGACCCGTGCCCAGCCCTGGAACGATAAATAATACAGGGCTGATATTATAAATACACAATTGTTACGTCATAAAACGTATGTAATTCTTACAGTATTCACATGAGGTATAGAGGATAACCTGTAGCTTTATTTACAAGGCCTCACCTGCTCTCCGGCTCCCACTGGGCGCCATCTTGGACGAGTCTTAGCCTGATCTGTTACAAACATTCGTAATTCTTTTTTGTAGATAAATATTTTTACTAGATTCGTAGAGTATCATTGCAGGTCGTATTGAAATGAAAAAATAAAGCAGTAATGGCGGAGTGGATGCAGTGCGATGTCAAGTTCACTATTAAGGTTAAGGCTAGGGTTGCCTATCGATAGTCGACGATCGCGAAACTATCGATAGTCTATCGATAATTGACGTAATATTAATAGTATCGTTGGTATATCGATATTATCGATTCTATCGATAGAATCGATATTATCGATAGAATTGATATTATCGATACTATCGATAGTATGATACAGGGCAATGGTATTGATATACAAATATAGTATTGATAGTATCAAAAGTATTATCTTTGATAGTACTAATACTATGGATAGTATTGATAGCTCAGACTATCGATAGTTTAATAACCAGCGATAGTATCGTTTCCTAATTCACAACTTTTAAT
This sequence comes from Manduca sexta, assembly GCF_014839805.1. Taxonomy (NCBI): domain Eukaryota; kingdom Metazoa; phylum Arthropoda; class Insecta; order Lepidoptera; family Sphingidae; genus Manduca; species Manduca sexta. Next base: position 7,465,765 of record NC_051121.1, on the reverse strand, counting down.
TTTTTCAACATACTCAAATGTTTATATTTTATGAAACTAGATCTAAAATTATGAGACCCATATTTTTTCTTTTTTCAAAATTTATTGATTTAATACAACGATACTATCGATTGTATCGATAGTATTGATACTGTCGTAGCGCTATCGATATTGTTACTAATTTTCGAAGTCATCTATCGATAGCGAAACTATCGACAGTTGGTCAACTCTAGTTAAGCCCTTATGCCTAGAAACAAGTAACGAGTACCGGTTTGACAGTTCAGTTTCTGCACGTGCTTGCTCCACCATTTCTCCAATATCATTCGACTTACACATTTGACATTAAACAAATTATAATTGCATCTCAAGTTAATTGCTATAATTTCAATTTTAAAAATCCTAATTGAATACTATCAAACTACACGATACGTCTATACAGCGGTCTAAAGGGTCGTAGACTTCTGATTTTCTATATTTTTATTGAACGGGTCAATGTATTCTTGATATTTCCTACTGAAATAATACAAGTACTTTTACATTGACCTACACCTTAACATTGACCCTCACGTTGCGTGAGAATGCCACGCGATAGCCAAAAAACCTAACCGTATTAAGATTTTGTTCTCACTTACCTTCAAATATTCCCAAATAATCTTTCACTTTAAAGAATGTCGCTACTTTAAGGTATTTTAATACAATTTTCTATAAACAAGTTTGAATTAAACTGTGCCGCGAATGTGAAATATGCAGCTATCTCGACGATATTGGATTCAATACTAAAGGCAATGCAGTTCTGCATAGATGCGCTAGGTTACCAACAGTGTTACCTGTTATAACTAAGTTATTCAAGTTGTTCTTAAGTTAAAACTCTCAATAGTTTCGGATGGAATCGAATATGCATAATTTTTGATGAGACTTCTATAAATAGGCTATTATACTAACATTTTAATTACAATTCTGTTTTTGGAAGAGGTTTTTAAATAATGCATTAACAAACCACAGACAATAACCTCAGATTTAAAGCTTTCTTCACACTCTAAAGAGATTGCACCGCTGAGGCTGCGTAAAGACGACGTTACAATTTTCCGATTGTGGCTCCATGTCTGACAAACGATGATTTTGCATTTTTCAGCCTATGTTAAAGTAGGAAAAGTCACGATGAAATATGTTTGAATATTTGACGTTTAAAGTACAAATTAGAAGTCAAGATGATTCTCACTTCACGTTAACTTCGGAACAACACAAGAAACACAACACAGAAAAATATATAAATAAATAAATAACAATGACAAGCATATTAACACCACCCAAACATATCCTAGATTGTAAAATATGACCTATAAGTAATTACATGCTTTACAAATTTGACAATGGCAGAATATTGGTAATAACGATGCGGTCAATAACAACAAATTGAAATTGAAACCTTTTAATAATGATGCAAAACGATACGATAGACTATTTAACGTTTCATAGATTTATTTTATCGTTATTTTGTGAACTTCAGATGTTGTAAATGTTTTTATTATGAACACATAGCAGTCTAATTAGGGTAATTAGGGGTAGCATTCTTATTTACTTGTCTCGTATTTTTATTAGATGTCAGTGGCGAAGGGACCATATAATCCAATTCCTATTGGCTAACCTTTCGTAGTTTATGTAAAATATAATTATTATTAGAACGTTTTCCAGACTGCATATTATTAGAAGCTATAAGTAGTAAGATACCTATTAGTAAGATCACTAAAAGTTTTCAAACATAATTTTAATGTTCCAATATGTTCAGCACACGACTGTTATTATTTACTAATTAAAAAAACCGGACAAATGCGAGTTGAACTTCGTGCCCTGAGAATTCCATACAAACTTGAAGGTAAGGTATATAATATAATTTTAAACTCGACAAACTTCACTTCGCCGTTCGATCTCTAGACGCGGTTATTGCACCAACCGCAAACAATAATTTTGTAATAGTAAATTCGCGTTTTGTTATTAAAATACAAATTTACGATTTTCAGATTTGTCCTTTATGTGTGCAAAGTTTATGATTCTAGGTCAACGGAAAGTAGGTTTTGCCTTATGAAATCGCAAAATACGCGACATAAACCGTCTTATTACAAAAATATAGCTTCGTACTGGTTTTAAACCAAGACTAAAAAGTATAGGCTTGTTACGGTGTTAACGTTAGTTCTCGGACTAAAATTCATCCTTAATACAAATCTGAAACCAACCGAGGATTATCTAGGACCGAAGATAGTCCCTGGTTTAATAAGTACCCACAGATTATAAGCAAAAAATTACAGTAATCAATTGATTTATTTACTCATCGATTGACGCACCGTTCCTTTTAGCATGAGAGAAGGGCAAAATGTTAAATAAAATGTGATTTAGATAATGATGGTGATGCTAAATATAAAGCTGAAAAATTTAATTGGCGTGAATTTTGTTTCTGATTCACTGAAGACTTGTTTTGCTAGCGTACGAAGAAATGAAGTAAGTATACGGCACGCGTAATTGAACATTATCGAAATGCTTACATTTCGTTTTATTTATGATTGTGATTAAAAGCACTTCAAGTAATATAAAAAAACCGGCCAAGTGCGAGTCGGACTCGCGCACCGAGAGTTCCGTACAAACCTGTAGGTAAGTAAATGTTCACTCACCGCGACAATCGAGTCATAGTTATGGTATTTTTATTGCAAAATGAAATCCATAACATTAGAATATGGAAAGCTGGAGGAACATAAATTAAAGACATAGGTCTAAAAATTTAAGGTATTCGGAATTTTTTCTTTATCTGTACTATAAGACGTTGCTTCATGCCAAATTTCAAGATTCTAGGTCGACTTCAAGTACCCTTTAGGTTTTGATTCCCTTGCGAGTAGTTCCGAGTTTAAAAATATGCGGCTTAAATTGCTGTTTCTTTTGATTGCGTTGACTCAGAAGTTTGATTTTGTTACAGCTTAAAGGTATTATAGAGCTCAGTATTTGATACGAATTTCAATTTAATACCTCTACGCGTTCATGAGGAAAGGGGTAATAACTTTAAAATTATTAAAAATATGTTTATCATATGATGTAACTAATATTTTCGGTTTTCGAAATTTTTCCTTTATCTGTACTATAAGACGTTGCTTTGTATCAAAATTCAAGATTCTGAGTTCACGGGAAGTACCTTGTAGGTTTTGATTCCCTTGCGAGATTCGAAAATTTGCGGCATAAACGGTCGTATCTTTTGATTGCGTTGGCTTAGAAGTTTGATTTTTTCACAGCTCCAAGGGACAGTAGACCTGAGTATTTGATATAAATTACAGCTTAATACCTCCACGCGTTCCTGAGAAAAAGGGTCTTGACAGACGGACGAACGGACAGACAACAAAGTGATCCTATAAGGGTTCCTTTTTCCTTTAATAAAATAAAATAAAATAAAATGCTTTATTCATCACGTAGGCGAACATAGTTGCACTTATGATAAGTCAATGTAAATGAGAATATTTAATTATTACTTAATTAAATTTGCTTATATAAACAAAGACAATTTATATTGGTAATAAATGAAAAATATAGTAAACAAAGAAGCCAGCTCGGGCTGGCAGGAAAGAAGAAATAAAATGATGTATTTATTATGTAATTTTAAATAAATAATAAGGGAGACACGCGTCGCGATCCTCACCGGTGAGGACAATAAAAACCCTAACCTAGCTAACCTACCAGCCTTTCACTAACTACCTAAGCGATGACTACCCGAAGGAGAAAGGCAGAAAGAAACTCCGGGCTTTATTTGAGCCTTTTAAGGTACGGAACCTTAATAAAAAACCTAAAATAGTTTTATTTTAATGTCTAACATTCGCGTAAACATGAGAAATTATTACTACTTAATATTTGTTGATTTTACGAGATCATTATTTCACATGTCTTCACTCCATAATATGGGTATCAAAATAAAAGATTTGCTAAGAAATATAAGCATAATCTGACGTTTACGTTCCACCCTTCGAGGAGATGGTGTACTGCCGGCTAAACGGTATAATTTAGCGGGGTCGTGTCTTAACTAATATAAACCTATATACCCTGGGTAATAAATAAATAAGTTATATAAGCAGATAATTTCCAACTCCTCCCTATCTTTCTATTTGATTAATTTCGTTGCGGGATAATGACATATTAGTTTTTCCTGAGATTCGCCGAGCTTCACTGCTCGGTGTCATAAAATGGGTGCCACTGCTGATCCTGGCTTACAGGAGTTGTAGTGGTGGGTGTGAGGGCGGGAAAGTCTCAAACAGATAATATTTCTTTAATTAAAGACCATTACAGTTTCGATAGGTTGTATATTGTCGTCACATTAGTGGAGTTTTCTAAAATAGTTTTAATTGACCCCAATCTCATCTATACAAGCAGATTTTAAATTTACAATGACGTTATGTTCTTTCAGGGCCGTAGCTAGACTTGGATTTAAGGCAGGGCAGCAGTGGTTACAGCTAGGGCGGAAGTAATAATCTTACTAGATCTGATTTGGTCAATCGATTTTTGGCTTTCTTGACTTGTAAAAGTGATTGCGTCAGGTTAATACTTACGTAATTGTTGGGGTAATATACAGAGTGTAACAAAATTCCTATAAATCTCGAAAGGGTTTTCTTACTATGGGACCAACTTCCAAATCGTGAAATAAAAAACCCGCTGGTCCATATACTTTGATTGAGTAATTCTGTATAATTTTGTTGATTATTAAGGTAGGGCATTAGTATTTTAAGGTAGAGCATTGCTCCACAATGCCCTCCCCTAGCTACGGCTCTTTGTCCTTTGTAACACAATATATCACTGCCTGGACTTTCTGTTAGTGTTACTTAACAAGTATTGATTCGTATTAGGGTTTCTGATTCGTCAACTTTTTTTATTTCTCCAAGCTGAGAGGTCTCGACCAGTATTTCTCGAGTTTTCCTCTGTTTTAGAGAAATTTCGAAATGTTTAACAATGTAATGTATATATTGAAGTTTCCGTATCTCAAAACCAATACATATAGAACCAATTTGTTGTCCGTTTTTCTGTCAAGATCCTTTTTCTCAGGAACATGTAGAAGTATTCAGTTGAAATTTATGTCAAATTTTCAGGCCTACAGTTTCTTTCAGCTGTAAAAAAATCTTGTAAGTCTACATGACCATATTTTGCGGTTTCACAAAGCAAAACCTAGAGGGTACTTCCCGTTGACCTTGAATCATAAACATTACAGCACACATGAAGAAAAAATCTGTAAATCGTAAATTTGTACTTTAATAACAAAACGCGAATTAACAGTTACAAACATATTATTTGCGGTTGGTGCAATAACCGTGTCTAGAGATCGAACGGCGAAGTTAAGTTTGTCGAGTTTAAAATTATATTATATACCTTACCTTAAAGTTTGTATGGAACCCTCAGTACATAAGCCCAACTCGCATTTGTCCGGTTTTTTTAATTAGTAAATAATAAAAGTCGTGTGCTGAACATATTGGAACATTAAAATTATGTTTAAAAACTTTTAATGATCTTACTAATAGGTATTTTACTACTTATAGCTTCTGATAATATGCCTAAATGCAGTCTGGAAAACGTTCTAATAATAATTCGATTTTACATAAACAACGAAAGGTTAGCCAATAGGAATTGGATTATATGGTCCCTTCGCCACTGAAATCAAATAAAAATGCGAGACAAGTAAATAAGAATGCTACCCCTAATTACCCTAATTAGACTGCTATGTGTTCATAATAAAAACATTTACAACATCTGAAGTTCACAAAATAACGTTTAAATAAATCTATGAAACGTTAAATAGTCTATCGTATCGTTTTGCATCATTATTAAAAGGGTGCAATTTCAATTTGTTGTTATTGACCGCATCGTTATTACCAATATTCTGCCATTGGCAAATTTGTAAAGCATGCAATTACTTATAGGTAATAATTTACAATCTAGGATATGCTTGGGTGGTGTTAATATGCTTGTCATTATTATTTATTTATTTATATATTTTTCTGTGTTGTGTTTCTTGTGTTGTTCTGTAGTTAACGTGAAGTTAGAGTCATCTTGACTTCTAATTTGAACTTTAAACGTATATTCAAACATATTTCATCGTGACTTTTCCTACTTTGACATAGGCTGAAATATGCAAAATCATCGTTTGTCAGACATGGAGCCACAATCGGAAAATTGTAGTGAAAGTAGTGTTCCAGTGTATATGCGTAAGAACGCCTTTACGTCGCTTCAGCGGTGCAATCTCTTTAGAGTGAGAAGAAAGCTTTATATCTGAGGTTATTGTCCGTGGTTTGTTAATGCATCATTCAAAAAAATCTTGCAAAAACAGAATTGTAATTAAAATGTAAGTATAATAGCCTATTTGTAGAAGTCTCATAAAAAATTATGCATATTCGATTCCATCCGAAAATAATGAAAGTTTTAACTTAAGTACAACTTGAATAACTTAGTTATAACAGGTAACACTGTTGGTTACCTAGCGCATCTATGCAGAGCTGCATTGCCTTCAGTATTGAATCCAATAACGTCGAGATAGCAGCATATTTCACATTCGCGGCACAGTTTAATTCAAACTTGTTTATAGAAAATTGTATTAAAATTACATTAAAATAGTGACATTAAAAGAAAGACAAGGACAGACAAGTGAAAGATTATTTGGAAATATTTGAAGGTAAGTGAGAACAAAATCTTAATATGATTAGGTTTTTTGGCTATCGCGTGGCATTCTCACGCAACGTGAGGGTCAGTGTCAAGGAATAGGTTATTGTAAAAGTACTTGTATTATTGCAGTAGGAAATATCAAGAATACAGTGACCCGTTCAATGAAAATATAGAAAATCAGAAGTCTACGACCCTTCAGACGGCTGTATAGACGTATCGTGTAGTTTGGTAGTATTCAATTAGGATTTTTAAAATTGGAATTATAGCAATTAACTTGAGATACAGATTATAATTTGTTGTCCAATGTGTAAGTCGAATGATATTGGAGAAATGGTGGGAGCAAGCACGTGCAGAAACTGAATTGTCAAACCGGTACTTGTTACTTGTTTCTAGACAGGGCCTTAACCTTAATAGTGAACTTGATTTCGCACTGCATCTGGTCCGCCATTAGTGTCATTTTGTCAATACGAATTGCAATAATACAAATCTAGTGGAAATGTGTATCTAGAAAAACGAATTGCGAATGTTTATAACGGATCGGGCTAAGACACTCGACAAGATGGCGCCCCGTGAGAGCCAGAGAGCATGTGAAGTTTTGTATAGAGTTACAGGTTATCCTTTACACCTCATGTTTAGTCCAACCATCTCTTTATTGAATATTATACGAAAGACATTCTTTAACGGTGAAGGAAAATATCGTGAGGAAACCTGCATACTTGAGAAATTCTCTATTAGGAATTTTCGAGGGAGTGTGAAGTCTACCAATCTGCACTAGGCCATCGTGGTGGACTCAGACTTATTCCTTTCAGTGTAATAAAAAGATGAAACTATAACGAAACTTTAATTCAAATGTATCTACAAATATAATTTTAATACAATGTTATAAAATATTTTTTTAGACAAAAACTAACTTATAAATTTCATAGTTTTCCAGTGCGCTGTTACCAACTACCTCAATTAAGTTACGGGTCATCTACTTTACAAAGAATCCACAATGCAACAACAAGATTCGCACAACGGAATTGAACATAATGGCGACGCCGTCAACGACAGGTAACTACTTTTTTATACTTGCAATGCAGTGATACCATTGCACCTGATGGTAAGCGGAGTGGGGTCCAATGGGTTGACTGACAAGAGCTGATTACCCCACGGCAGTTGACACAATTATGACAGCCTGATGACATCAAATATGCATAGGTTGATCGCGGAACGCGGCGTACTTACATGGGCCACTGTAGCGGGTTTTAACACCTTGTGTACGAAGGCCGCTATCCGGACGGATATAAAATATATTCTACTACCACTAGAACTATTTTTAATGCTCATTTAGATTTAGTAGTTCCAAGACTATTGCAACTCCAAGCCAGAAACGGCAGTTGCACACATTTCACTGTGGAATGTCCATGTCTAGCGCCAAGCAATAGTGTGCTTGCATTGCTGTGTTCTGGTTTGAAGGAGTTTGTAGCCAGCGTAATTGCTGGCGAGGCTTCATCTTAAGTGCAAGCGTGATGAGCGCAGTGGGGTGCCACGTAGTAATTTGTAAGTATTGATACTGTCTTCCTAGCCGACTTCAGCGGCGGCGGCTAATCTCAACGAAGACCAACCAGGTACGTAGAAGATATTACAGTGTACAAGTGTGTGCGCAGTACACAGGTGCACTCTCTGTTCCTTCACTTTCATAGTTTAGTGAGACGGCAATTCGACATAACCGGAGAGAGATCAGGCGCAGAACCAACGGTTTTACGTACTTTACGAGGCACGGGGGTATCACACCGCCAACTTCCTGACGCCGAGCTGTGACATAATATTTTTAAGATAGAAAAACCCAGTCACATTTATTTAGGCCCGACCCGGGATTCGAACCCAGGTCCTCAGCGCAGTAATTGCACTCATATCATGTACATTAATAATTACTCACCACCGAGATAATCAAGTCATTATAACTTCTATATGGCCTTGCTACTGTTTATGGGTTGTCGTATCGCTTACTATAATCCTCGTTTCATAATCAATTGCAATAAAAAATATATATGCTACCGAGCGGTGAGGCTACGCGAGTCACAGAGCACCAATCTGTCTTAACCATGTTTCTCTATTAATAATGATATCTAACGCTCTAACTGATTCCATTGAATGAGTAACTCAGACTAAGCCGGAAACCGTCTGGGCAGAGCCGCGAACAAAAGTTAGATAATATGAACGAAAACGTTTCAATAAAATTTTATGAATAAACTATGAACCAGATGCGCAGGGTGAAATTTTTTGAAAAGCTAACCCGAGGCAAAAAATGCCTTGGTTAACACACCGCGGCCAATTTAACAGAAAACAATAATTCAGATAAACGTAAGTAAACCTAAAAGGGAAGCCGGTAGGAATCGGGTTGTATGGACACTACAAACATGAACATAACAAACTGAATGATTATATAACTTTCGCAAAACGTGCGAAATGGTTGTTTCGTGCAGAGACGTAACCGCTCCTTATCGCTGCGAAGGTCGCTGCAAGTGCACGGACGTATGACTAGTTTTAGGCTCGCTACAGAGTGTAGACTTCCGACTTTTAGTCGTGATTCGGAGACGACGTACGATCAGGTAGGTATACTCCTGGCTTAAGGACGGACGGCAGCGTGAATGACCTCATTTTGCCGTAGACGCGAAAGGTGTCTTTGGAGAGTGGGGATATTTGAGAGTGTCTCCGCGCAATTTAATACAACGCGTTAGGCGGCATTGCGCAGAAAAAAAGTATACTCTAGCGTAGAAAGATGCTTCGTTTTTCGTTATTTAATATATTTGGTCTGGAGTATACTACAACAACTATAAAACATTAATTGTACAAAATTATTTTAGTTTTGATATATTATGGGATGTATTATGTAATCTATAAAAAGATATTTAAGTGTTGTACCTGTACGTATAAAAAAGTTCTAGAGTTAATGTATAAAATTAACATAAGAAATAAATGTTGAAAATGGTATAATGTGAATAAATTATAAAATCTGTAGATCCTTTTTACTTTGTTTTCTTGTCTGTTTGGTACAACTATATTTTTTTTAAACAACTATTTATGCACTAACGTAAGAAAAATTACAAAGTTTTTAAACGTTTCACCCAAAATTCAGGTTTTAATAGAAGTCTTTAGTAGCTAGTCGCGAGCATGCGGTCTGCCTTCTTGTGTTTATGAACTCACGGCCTTGCCCATTATTACATTTATGCATATCGCTATGCGTGAGTGGTTTCATGTTTGAGTTTAGTTTTGTTGGAAAGTATGTGTTGGAAGTTTGGAGAATTATATGAGTTTAGTGGTGCAGCATTGTTGGGAATACTTTGATAGTGGGGGGTCAAAATGTGTAAATAAAACCTTTCATTTTTTTTATAGTAGTAGTGGTTTTAGGGAGAGCGGGTGACTTTTATTTGTTGAAATATATTTTTTGTTTGTTAAAATTTTTCAAATTGTTTTTTTTTGGATCCGAACCAGTCGACAAGATACTAAGCTATGTCGCTGTATAAGCGGAAGATAGTAACAAAAATCACTGTTATCCAATGCTTTAGAATATGCAATGTTGAGTAGTAGAGAAGGGTCCATATAACCCGATTACTACCGGCTTCTCTTTATGTAGAATCAAATTATTGGAACGATTTGCAAACCGCATTATATGACGTGCATATTAGTACTTATATGTCGTGTTGGGCTCCCTGTCGGAAAATTTTACCTTTCTAAAAAATAAAACATATTTGTTTATCCCTTAAGTATATTAGAAGTACCTAGTAATATTTTTATCCAAACGTCGCCGCGTCGGGAACTGAACCCACACCAGGAGGATGAAAATACTTCTTTGGCGGTCCATTCGTTTGGGAGTTACGGTGCTACAGACAGACACACAGATACACCTAAAATATATACCACCTACCTTTTCCCGTCGTGGGTTAAAAAAAAAAATTTCCTCTGTGTATAAAAAAAAGTCTGTACAAATGAAAATATGTATGGAAATTGCTGTTTTTCCAAACAATTATGATACCTTTTTTGCATTTTGAACTCTTTCACTTGTACCTAAGTCCCTTTTTCGTGCCAGATATAAAAATTCATACGAAAATAGTTCCCTCTTTCATATCATGTAAGCTGGTAGATAATGCATATTTGTTGCCAGATAAGCGTTGCATACAAGGAAATAATTAACTATGTAATGTAAATATATTACGAAACTTATCAGTGCACTTCATAAACATATTGCGTGTTCTATAGTTATGTATGATTGCATAGTGTTTTCTTAGCATTGTGATATTAAAATTATTCTGAAGATAGAGATCTGTTGGCTTTAAGAATACTACACTACTGAAATTGATAGTTGCTAGTTTATTAAATAGCGAAAAAAAATGTCCACGATTTCTTTCGTGAGAATTTAGAGATCAAAACTATATTTTTTATTTATTTATTTAAAGAAACGCCTACAGCTTACATATTAATTACCCACTAATTACGATTTCTTATATCTTATGACAGATTGTCATAATTCAATATATTATCAGATATGTACACCTAAAATTAAAGTTAAGAAGAGATTCATAACTTCTGAATCCAAATATTTGACCGCGAACATCTTTGTCAATTATTACTACATCCAATTATAATCACCATTACTTTCTTTCGAATCCATATATTTAACCGCGATAAGCTTTTTAAAGTAATATTTCATTTAAAAATGCATTAAATAATAGTGTCGGGAAACGGATAGCCTTTTTTTGCACGAGCGGATACTAAAGTCAATCGCCTACGGATTTCCTTTGTCATCAATTCTGCCCATCCACCTCATATCTGATCACTTGTCATTTACTTTTTAATAAGTACTACTATTAGTACTAAATAAGATTAATTAATTAAGTTTCCTAACAAAGTAAAATGTGGAATGAATAGACGATGCGTCTGCACACTAAATGATTAGATAAAAGGTCGTTTGCGTGACATTGATAAACGGTCCGGCCCTTGAAAGTGGTCGGTGGGATATTCTCGCGGAGTAGACATTTGTTTCTAATAGTTGCTTGCGATGTCGACCGAGTAAAAAACCTCTGCCGGAGTAATAGTCATACTGTGATAAAATTTAGATTACAAGTTAATCTATTGTAGAAGAACACCGAGTACTGTGTAGGATGATTCGCGAGGCTATTGAAATAAAAAACATCCGATTTTCAATAGAGGACATGGTTGGAAGCTTGCACTAGCCTGGGTTCCAGTTCTACATTTAACTAAATCGGAAACCAAAAGACCGACTGCCAGATTTGTTATATAATTGTAAAATGTAGGTAGATATTGTAACTTTGACTTTGCGGATGACCAACATCTTAGTCCGCCCCGTGACCACGAAGGCTGCAAAGTCTTCGACAACTTTCGAAATATCGGGACAAAATTTAAATACAAAAACCGCGATAAAATCCGCAAAGTAGTTTAATTTTAAAGTTAATCCAAAATATGGTATACTATTTTTCTAGCTAAATCCATTCAGCATCTTTTAAGTTCACATCTTACGAATGACCATCTAATATTATTAATAAAACTAATTGGTCACATGAAAATATCACAGGAAAGCAAAATTTCGCTTACTTGGACGACTTACTTATACCAGTTATTTTAGTGTAAAAACGAAACTACTGAGCCGATTTTGAAAAAAAAAATATACGGCATCAATCTGGAAGTATCAAATCAAAATCTTTCAAATGAAAAAAGATTTTTCAAGTCGGGTAATATCTAAGTTCTGAGCTAACAAACATAAAAAACTAGATCGAATTAAGAACTTGATTTTTTTTAAATTGATTAAGAACAATAAATAGTAGTAATGACTTGTGTGCGATTAACTACATATCCATAAATTATTATGGATTGCAGAAAATTATTTCGACGCGTAAGAAAATTGGTTTTTATATGACACCCGTTATATAATATCGACAAGTCTATTAGATATAAATGTCTACATCGCGAGAATATGCCCCCAGGTCTAGGTGTCACTGTCTATTACTTGTGGTATAATTTATTGATTACATTCGCTTTTACTAAGTTTTTAGTATTTATTTATGACTGAATAATAACAATAAAAACATATGCCTAATTTTTTTTATTTTACTACATTCACAATCAACATATATGTCGATATATTATATCATAATAGGTAACATTTAATAATAGCAGTCCTGTATTGAAAATAGTCTTATGCGACATGCTGTCCACTGCTGGGCACGGGGCTCCTTAACTGAGAGGAGTAGGCCTTAGTCCACCACGCTCGGTGGGATTTAACAATCATTAAATGTGTCGAGACTATCGTCTGGCTTTGACCGCGCAGGCGCTAAGTTGCGCATGCGTGTTGCATTTATAACAACAGTCGTATAAAACATCCTCTGTTACAAACATCCCCTTCTCTTTTAAAGCATAAAGCAGCCTTCCTGAACAAACCTACTCTAATTTACTGGATTATATCCTTTGACAGTTGTTTTGTTGTGTTCAAAGTATTTGTTTACATATGTTTTGAGTAAGTGAATTTGTGCAGTGAAAACAATAATATATATACGGTATGTTTTAACTATTTTTGCTTTTTTTTTAAACCTCATTCGTGGTCTTACTTTGATAGTTAATTTAAAATATTTCTTAAATAAATTTATCTAATCCTAAATTATTTTAATTTATAGATGATTGATAGGTAAATTATTGTTTCATTTGATCTTCATTATTTAAGTGAAGCAGCGCGTCGTTCAATGTCATGTAAATACGTGTTCTGTATGTTATTATCTATTGTACCCATACTTATTAATGTTGGACTATTTCCAAAATATGTAGAATCTCTTTGTATGCTAGCTGATCGCACGCTCAAAAAGATTTGTTGTGCTATGATAATATTGGGGTTCAGGTAAAAATCAGTGCTGTTTTACAGCGTATACTGAGCTGGTATCCCTTCTACCACACATCATGCAAGGAATCCGTTGTGTGCCTGTTATTGTTAACTGTGTGTGTTTTATTTTTTTTATACTTTTTTTTTGTTGTATTTATGTGTATGTAGAAAGAAACGGTTTAAATAACAGCTGATTAGAAACACATAACACTATTTACATAGTAGTTTCGTTGGGATAGTTTGCACATAGAGCTGGCATTCACACCTTGCATACATTCCCGTCCAAGGACAAGGTGTTTGTGAGTGATAATATTGAATTATTAATAGAAGGATAACAGAAATAAATAATTTATTTACTTATTTAATGTGTAACTGTTTTCTGTTCCTTTTGAATAAAATAAAACGAACATTTCTAATTTAAGCGGTGATAGCCTAGTTGGGTGTGGAACGGACTGCCAAGACGAGTGTCCGCAGGTTCAAATTACAAGAGCACACACCTCTGACTTTTCTAAAATTATGTGTGTATTCTTCGTAAATTATCGCTTGCTTTAACGGTGAAGGAAAATATCGTGAGGAAAATTGCACACCTAAGAAGTTCTCAATAGGAATTTTGAGGTTTTGTGAAGTCTACCAATCCGCACTAGGCCAGCGTGGTGGACTAAGGCCTAATCCCTCTAAGTAGTAGAGGAGACCCGTGCCCCGCAATGGGACAGCATATCAAACAAGGATGATATTATTATTGTTTATATATTTTTAATTTTAACTTATTCAGTCAGTATTATTGTATTTTGTTGGTTTACTGCATAAAAAGGTAGCAAGGTGAGATGGAACTAGACTCTTCGACTCCCTGATACCATATGACATTGGAATTAATCGTCTTAACAAAGTTTAAGCCGACTGTCATGTCATAGTCAACTATTTTGACAGCGTGGGGTTGAGATTAACAACGGCGTGTGGCCCGGAAAAGGATGCACATACTCCACGTGTATCAAAAAACTCACATAGAGAGTTCGGTACAGCACATTTTTGTGTTTTAATTATGCATAGAACAAATGTAATATTTTGAGAACTAATTTTGATAAAATGCGACCGAAATTGGTTTCCTTGCAATCTTGAAATAAGAGTCCATTTTAATGTAGAAGATTCTAGGTGTTTCATGTTTTAAATTGCTCGTATGGCCGGAATATTCGCCCTAAAAATGTAAATAAATAATTTTAATAATAAATTGGCCATTTTAAACAATATCTTTAAACCACCGCTTTTAACCACAACCTTCTCAACCTTCTAAAACGTATTTCTATCTTCTATTATTTTATTTTATAAAATTCGCTGAGTGCAATTTTTTTAAACCTAAAAGGACTTACTTATTGGTTAGGTTACTTTACTGTTTCACCACACTACGAAGTAAAGTCCCTAGTGCTTCATCCTCGGCGTAATCAGTCGTCAACCTCCCAAAGCAAATATAGATAGACACGTGCCTCGATAAGACCGAGACACGCCCGTGGAACTCCATCTAGACGGGACTTCCTCAGTTTCCGGACTTAACATTCATATGTTATCTGTTTTAAGAACTTTTTTGACGGTTTCCTGTGTTTTGGGCAGTTATCTTTTTATTATAGGTATATGTATATCTTAGGACGTTTATGTTTGAAAGAGGGCTTTTTTAACAGGTATTTATAGTTGTCAAAATATTATTAATAGATGCATTTAAAATATTATATAACTTCTACAAACGTACTTTGCTTAGCATAGATGAAATAGTCTTGTGTAAATTCGACTTTACAGCAGTTGCGAAGGGTGATATTTTCTTAAAGGGAATCCGATACAACTATAGGTACTAGATATATACATAAATTAATCATTGTAATGATAATTAGATTTTGCATGAATTACGGAAGGAAAGCCGGTAGGAATCAGGATATTGGACCCTTGCCCCTGGAGTATAGATAAGTATACTATCTTTCACAACCTGAACCACATTGGCCATGGAGGTACCACGATAACTGAACTTGTAGTTACTTGCTTTTGCGTTCCATTTGTTATAACGTGTTTCAAGTTCCCCTCCTTTTTAATCCCTTATCCTTACTCCAAGACAACAGCGCAAATGATAGGACCCTTTCAATTTTATCCGTGGTGCTTTACATCTAGCTTTTCTAGTAGTAAAAATGTCTATGATTAAAATGTAAAAGAATTCCTTTTGTTGGTCATAATTTAGACTTCCACTTTGCTATGAAGGGAAGTGGAAAAAAATTACAACTCCCTATCCTATTAATTTCATTGCGGGTTAACAATAATTAGTGTTCCTCGAGACTCAGCGAGCTTCACCGCTCGGTGTCATAATGTGTGCCATAAAATCCCAGCTTACAGGAGTAGCAGCAGTGGATGCGAAGGCGGAATACTCTCGCATTCCAATACAACGACGGTTTTAATATTATATGAAATTTTAAATTCCTCATTCGTATACTTATAACAGCTCATCATGCAGATGATTCCACTCACCTTGTTCATCCGTTAAATACACGTGATCATTTATTCAGTAACAATCGTATTTATTTACACAATATAATGACGGCAGCAGATGTGAGGGGTGGGTGAGACAATATCGATCGTACGCCTGCTGTTCTATAGGGGTTACTGAACTAGGGATCTGATTTGACAATGACCTTAGCATTTACTTCAGCGGCGAAGCGTTTACATAACTCAATTCCTACCGGCTTCCCTTTCGTAATTTATGTAATATCTAATTACTGATTTGACAATGACCTTAGCATTTGCTTCAGTGGCGAAGCGATCATATAACCCGATTCCTACCGGCTTCCCTTTTCTAATTTATGTTAATCATTAGAATGATTTGCAGACCGCTTTTATACATATTTGAACCTATATTTCGTGTCGGGATCTCTTTCGGAAAATTCCACCCTTCGCTACTGATTTACTTTTAGTAAAAGATGATATTAAATTACTGCGCTATCTTTAGGGTCTAGTTTAGAGGTATTCGCGTACCACATCAGTCAGTCTAACCTTAAGAACGAATTTGGAGTAAGCAAATTTGCACAAGGACTTCCTTTAAAGGACTTTGAAGTTTGTGTAACTTCTAGAGATTATGAGACTATATATTAAGTCTTAGGTTCCTAGCGTATATCATTATGGGCGATCGTATTAATTAAGCGACCGTCTTACTGATCTCGTCCTTCAGTTTTAAAAGTAAATGACGAGACGAGTTTATTCGTCAGTAACACATTTTTTCTACTGACTGTATATCTCTAGATTTGGCTGAAGTCAGGAAAAAATGTGTTAAATGTTGTAAAATCAATGTGCGTGCTCAGTAAATCGTTATTGTTGTTAACGCACGATAAATAATAAACATCAGACCGATTAAGAACCCCACGTTGAATTGCAGTCGATCGATATTAGAGTCCCATTGTATTTCTGTTTCGCAGCTGCGATATAAATAAACGAACTGACAGCTATACAAGAATAAATTGAAATTAGTAATTCGCTTGGGATTTAAGTGTTCAATAGAATATAACATTTAAAACAGATGGTTGGTAAAATTCTACTTAATATTTCAAAAAAGATTTGTGTGGGACGCCATCAACGTTTTCATTAAATAATCATTCTATTTTCTAATTAACAAAATAATTATATCGCAATAAGTAATTCTGACTTTAAAATTTTTATATCTTTTTCTTACATTAATAACACAAAGTTCGAAGAAACAAGCATTAATTTTAAACAATAACTAACTAGATTAATAATGTTCGTTCATATTCGAAATTTAAAATTTAACGTTCTCTTAAAATCAACGTTGATTCAAAATCTATTAATTTTGTTACCTATCATTTCCAAAACGTTCGTAAAATGCATTCGAAATTCAAATTTCAACGTAAACTGTCAAAACCAGCAATAAAAATGTCGAATATCAAAGCTCCGAATCTATTTTAGTAAATCCGGAGGGTGAGGGAGTAACTCAGGGGATGGACTGTCAGGGGAAGTGTTTGTTTACACAAGTCGGTGTTAGTATCGGCGACGGAACGGCGACAGCGATGCAATGGCCCGCTGTAATGTTCTAAACAGATGAGAAAATATTGTAACTTGCATTGTTTGGACAGGTCTTAGTAAGAAATTCACTAAAATCCTTAATCGTTAAGTCGTAGTAAAACTATCAGGCAAGAAAAAAACCTAGATTATTTTCTTAATAAATATAAGAAGTAATTATACCAGAATGTGCTGTAAAATGAATATATTACATACATTATTATTATTATTTTAAAAAAATAAACTTTAGAATTACTGGTGGTAGCTCTTTCATAGTGATAGTCCGCCTATGTAGGTACCACCGTAATGTCTATTTCTGCCGCCGAGCAGCGGTGTGTAGTCACTATTGTGTTCTAGGTTGAAGGACATTATAGCTAGTGTAACTACTCGACATAATAAGACAACATTTCATGTCTCAAGACGGCGACCGCAGTGGAATACCAAACAATACTTTGCAATTCAAGGTTGGCTGGTGTTTCTACAGTATTGGGCGATCGTATCGCTTAGATAAAAGGCAAGTTCGTCTCGTCATTCAATGTAATAAAAAATAATTAATTAAATACATTTAGTAGAATATTTAGGCATTGTTAGTGTCTCCTATACTGCCGTACTAAGCGCAAGAGCAGTATGTCAGGGAAACCATATTTCGAGATACTTGCAGTTTTGTATGTAAAAATGAGATAGAGAAAATTTTTAAGGTTTTTTTGAACAAGTTCTAAACAAGATACCGTTATTTAGGTGAGTTCTTTGGATGAGTATTTCTTTAAGCTATCTGACGGTATAAAAATCAAGGTTTTGTTTTTTTTTGAGATATCGCTTTTTAGCTTACCACGGCAGTATATCCCTTATTGTTACTAGGAACGCATATAATTAGAACAGCTCGGTCAATCAATCACAGGCGTTAATTGTATCTATCACATTAAATTCATTGAAGTAATAAAGACTGAACAATGGAGCAATGACGAATAATGACAATAGCTATTGTGCTAAGTTAGATATTAAATATTATTGCTATTGTTATCAATGTAAATGGAATCGGTTGCAAATAAGTACGTTTGGTATTGATATAATTTATGACGCCGTATTTTGTTTTAATATAAATATTTCTTTATTTATTTAAGGACCTCCAACGAAGGATACACGGCATATAATAAAAACAATGTCGTAGCATTTTTACAATTAGCAATGTTTTGTAGTTTAACGACAACTATTTCTTTTGTAATTACTGGACATAAGACTTAACATCATTTCTCAAGATGGCGAGCGCAGTGGAATACCAAAAAGTACTTTGTATTTCAAGGTGTTGGTTGGTGTTTCTGTTGCTTATGGGCGGTCGTATCGCTTACCATCAGAATGGCAAGCTCGTCTCGTCATTCAAAGCAATAAAAAGTTATAAAATTAACGTTCGGATACATAATGGAGTATTTGAAAATATAATTGTGATGGATTTACGTATCAATACTAATTTATAAAGCTGAAAAGTTTGAACGTGCTAATCTCAAGAAATACTAAACCGATTTTAATATTTTTTCATTAAATGGAAGCTACATTACTCCCGAGTGTTATAAGCAACTTTTCATCTCGAAAAAAAAATCACGCGAGCAGAGCTGCAAACAAATGTGAAATGCGGAATTTACGTGGAGTCAAGAAGCTATGATTATATCCCTCCGAATTTTGAAAAGCCACGACATCTAATACCTTTATTAACTAACATTGTATATTTTATGTTAAAGGGAATCCATAATTATTGCATTTTGTTATAACCATCGAAATTAGATTTCCAACTCACTGACGAAGATTAACAAGAACTTAGATTTAACAATCTGTATATTCGTTTATACATTGAAGCATCAATAATTTCAACGATCCCGACACAAATGACATAGTCACATATTAGCGAATAATACTATATTGAAGCTGTAATTACAAAATTATATTAAAAAAAATGCTCTTGCGACGAGGTGATAGAGTGACACCTCTTTTCAATTTTGCTAGGCTAAAACTTTCTCCGTTGTGGCAGCAAGAGCGCACAGCCTACGAGGCCGCGCGCGTCACGGTTACTTGCGCCGCAACACAATAATATTCTTGCAAATTGTTTTCCTTTATGCATTGACCCTTAGTTGTATTAAATAGATGATAAAGTTATTGATTGACTCATGAAGCTGTCGTTTTTATCAAATACTTAACAATCAAGGGTTTGCGTTATGATTATTTTCAATGATTTCATTAGAAATTGTATTCATTTATTCGTCTCTATATCATTAGAATGATAGATAATGAGATGTATATTCTATATTGTTATTTATTATTTCTGTTATGTTACTTGGATGTTGTGGCGTAAATTTTTTCACATTCAATCCCAGTTGAATGTCCTTTAGTAAATTGTATAATTGTAAAATGTTGCTAGATATTGTAACTTTGACTTTGCGGATGAACAACACCTCAGTCCCCCCCGTGACCATGAAGGCTGCAGTCTTCGAACGATGGGAGAAAATTAAAACATATAAACCGCGATGAAGTCTGAAAAATAGTTTAATTTTAATGTCTAACATCCGCGTAAACATGAGAAATCATTATGTCCTTTAGTTTTAGGCTTCCTGTAGTCAAATAAATACACGCTTCGCATAGCAAGACTTAGGACTTTAAGTTCTTACCTTTAGCGCAAACATTAATAATTATTTATGTATACAGGGTCATTTCATATTGCGTTAATAAATGAAACCATATAATTGTCTTCTCGAAAATAACATTTTACTATAAGTCATTCTAACCATAGATGTAAAAAGGGTAAGTTTCGAACAAAATAATATTAATATAAAGCAATTTAAATTTTACATGCTTTAAGATCACTAGTACTACATGAAGAGAATTTGTCAGAATGACAACATCAAACTTGAAGTCAGAAATACACTTGTACACACATAATATTCGAACAAAGTAAAAAATTATTAAAAAGTATATTCGTGAGTTTGACGAAAATATGCTTGAAAGGCAATCATATCTAAGCGACAAATATACCGAAAATGAATTATATAAATATTTTGAATCGCATTTTTTTTCTGCTTCATTTGGTCTAAGTTTTAGGAAGTCTAGGTACAATTTTAATACCATTGGACTATATCTTTATAAAATAAAAAGTTTAATTGTTATGAGCTCATATCAAAATTAAAACTTTAAAGCGCTCTACTCAAAAATTTACTGATAGTCGCTAAGATATGATTGCCTTTCAAACTTTGATTTGTTATTCATGGATAATTTGTTCACAATGTTAGCAGAGGTAAATACGAATATTACGTGGTTTCATTTAGTAACGCAATGTCAAAATGACCCTGTATTATAACCTCTTTATTAAAAACTCTTGTGAACCCCTACAGAAACGTGTAAACAAATATTAAAGAGAGCACATTAAAAAAAAGCCTACCGTAAACTACACGAAAATGCGAAATGTAATATCTGCTATACTTTTACGGCTAATTGAATTTTAACCCCAAAGAAAGCTCATAGCCCACTTCAATATATCACACACTAAATTGCAAACGATTCCGTTAGAAAAACAATTGCATTTCAACTTATCTACTATATTCCGCATTAAACTATTGTTCAAAATACATCGTTGCGTTGGCCCTAAGGTGCTTTTACCACATCGCCTTAGTCTTGGTTTGTTATCCAGAGCGTGACCGCAATCACGCTCCGATATCGAGCATGGGAGCGGATTCACTCTCGCTTCTATTACCCGTTATTCCTTATTTATGATGAGTCAGCACGTCTCTGTGGGCTAGTGGCCGAACGGTTTTACAAATGGGTTACAAATACTTGAGATTACTGTAAGTTGTTGCGCTGTATTATGATTATCTATGCCGGTTTCTATGTTGTTACATGATCATCAACATACACATAATATGTATCACTACATAGTATAAAACGAAGTCGCTTTCTCTGTCCCTATGTCCCTTTGTATGCTTAAATCTTTAAAACTACGCAACGGATTTTGATGCGGTTTTTTTAAATAGATAGAGCAATTCAAGATGAGCGACGCAAGTTTGATACTTAGTGAGCATTCTGAGTTATTACCTATATTGTATTTTAGCTGGTATCTAAGTAAATGAATGAATAAATAAATATAATGTAATTATTACCTTACCAACCATTAGAATATGCAATTCCGGGCGTTTTTTTATATGTGCACGGTGAAGTGAGCCTTCACCTGATGGTATGTAGAGTGGGGTCCAATAGAATGTCGACTGACGAGAGATCTCCTCGGCATTCGACACAATTATGTCGGCCTGTTGGAATCGGATATACACAGGCTGATCCCTGACACACATACTTCAGCCATAATGGCAAGTTTTAACACCTTGTATACGGTAGTCGCTATCCGGGCGGAAATAAAATATATCCTACCACCAGCACATATTAAAAAACCGACACACATGTTATTAAAAACCAACTAACTCTTGCCTCATCACGGTATCAAGCCTAAAACCTATTCATCCACAGTTCATGGCAAGAACGACAATACCGTATCAAGAATAGCTTTGTTTTATTAATTGTATCAAATATCAGTGCCTTGGCATAGTCGGCAATGACACCGATGCACGCGTATCGGTGCTCGTAAAATTTTATGATAAGCCACTGCACACGCGGGCCATATTGCATGTTATTTCAATCTTAATGGCCAATTAACGCATTCTTCAGCCATGCGCGCGAGTTCATTTATAATTCTTATGTCGAAGTTTGGAGGCGAAAATAAGCCTTATCATCATCATTTCAGCCGGGAATTGTCCACTGCTGGACATAGGCCTCCCCCATTGAGCGCCATAGCGAACGGTTCTGGGCCGCTCCCATCCTAATATTTAATGGAAATTTAAAAAATAATTATTGTACATACTGCCAATGTGCTCTTGAAGCTATGTATATGAGGTTGTAATGATAGACGAACACGATTCATTCTGTAGCACGCGGCGAGCACATAACTAGCTATAATTAAGTAAGCAATAATAATAATAGCAGCCTGTATTTTAATTGTCCCACCGCTGAAGGCCTTCTCTACTGCTGAGAGGGATTAGGCCTTAGTCCACCACGCTGACCTTAGATTAGTGGACTTCACATAAAATTCCTATAGAGAACTTCTCATGTTGTAAAGTCAGTGGTGCGTGCCTTTTGGGTTTTGAAGCTGCGGACACTCGTCTCGCCAGTCTGTTCTACTCGGGATCACGCTGCTGCCTAACCAAGTCGAATAATATCCTTCAAATAGACAATAAAAGTACTTGCGAAACTATACTTGGAGGCACTTTTTTTTGTTGCTTTGAATGACGAGACGAGCTTGCCGTTTGCATGATGGTAAGCGATATAACCGCCCATAAACAGTAGAAAAACCATCCAACTACTTGAATTACAAAGTATTGTTTGATATTCCACTACGCTCGCCATCCTGAGACGTGAGATGGTGAGTCTCATTATGTCCAGCAGTAACACTGGCTACAATGTCCTTTAAACCGGAACACAGTAGTAACTACACACTGCTGCTTGGCGGCAGAAATAGACATTGCGGTGGTACCTATCCAGGCGGACTCTCACATATGAGGGACCTACCACCAGTAAAAACGTATACATTGCGCTGATACGTACCCAGCTTGTATATGAGAATATTACCTTAGACATCGCCTAATTTCTCTGTCCACAATGATAACTGGCCAACATTTGCAATATTCAGTTATTTTAAAGCAATCTATAAATAAACAGTGGGATATTAGGGCACCTTCGGAGCTAGAAATAGAATTCACAGCTATTTACAGACGCTGATGTACTTTCAAGGGTAAACTGTTTGAACTTGGGGCACGTACATTTTTATTATAAACAGTCTTCCCACAGCAGTTTTGGGAGACGCGTACCAACGTTAATCGTGTTTTTTACTTCGACATACAAATTTTATATACCATAATTTGTCCAAGTTGAAAAGACGTATAACACAAATATTAATTGGACTTTTTGTAGCGATGTGCATAATTTTTCCAAATTCATGCAGCAATTTCTAAGTAATTGCCAAACATGTTCACAGCCCAAGTTCCGCAACTGTCCGATGTTTAAAGAATTATAGAAATACTGCCGTTAGTATACGCATCTAAAAGTTTTTGTGCAAGATATTGCTGCTAGAACTTGCTAATTAAGATGTGTAGTACTTACATTGAGCACTTTTACCTATTCAAAATGCATTGCATGTAATTTTCAACAAAGCTCTCCAGATCTCTAATCCTCTATAAAAAGGCACATCCAATGTCCTTAATTGTCCACTCCCTGACACTGGCAGTGGTCAGTCATTCACCTCGTGGACTGCGTCACACGCCGTGGTGACCACGAATGCCATTACTGTGGTCGGCGAATCGCAATGACTTAAGTAAACTGCTTATTAAGTATGTCATCATGCGTTATGTCCATATGTGATTAATTACCCTTGACTTTTACTTGAAAACGTTTACGCAGTACTGAGAGTTTAAATGATATAGTTTGATTTCTTTGAAGTCGTATAAATTAGAATGGTTGATTCTTTGGCACGAGCGTCGAATTTGTGGTCAGATAATATTTATCAGATCAGATCAATTTAAAATGCAGAACTCGATTCTACTATCATGATGATCCAGTAGAAGCTTGCAGTAGTAAGTACATATGACCAGATTCCTGTCGACTTCCTTCTATGTAGAATCTAATTATAATTTGGCTTATTAGTAGATCGCATTCAGGCATATAAGTATCTATATGTTGTGTCGGGTTCTCTTTTGAAAAATTTCACCTTTCGCCACTGGAAGCTTGTTCTCCTTGCACAATGATTATAATTTAAGATATAGTGCCGTCCAAATAGCAACTAGAATTGCATTAATTGGGAATATTCTATTTTTTAATGTGGATGATTTACGGCAATTTAGGAAAGCTATCGTCAAACTTAAGTAACTTTCACGGCTTGACTTAAAAATTCGCAAAGCTATGCTTAGCTAAAACGCAAAATTTACTCGATCAGCTGTAAGTCAAAACCCGCCATCTTGTCTCTTAATAAGGTTTAAACTAGGAACCGGTGAAGTTTTTGACAGCTATTTAAGCAATTCTTAAGCACCTCTTAACGCTTATAAGTTTATAAGTAAGACTGTATACCTTTAGTGACGTAAAACTAGACAGATTAAAGATTCTTGTGTTTTCTACTAACGCTTGGAGAACAGGCGTAAAAAGGAACATCAAGGCGTGAACTGGATGTTGTTGAGTCATCTTTTATTTCACATTACTTCGCTGAGTACTTTCACTGCTTTACTCTCGCTAGCGGTAATGGTCTTGCATCTTACGGGAATGAGGTCCGTACGAGCGGTAAATCTATAGCTAGGAGGTGCTTTCCTTTATTTACCGTTTGATTGATATCAGTTAGAGCTGTATTGAAATTACTTGTGTAATATTTTGAAAAGCAACTTTTTGTATTCAGATTCTGCAATAATAATTTCAATTCTCAGTTTATTGCACTCCACAATTGTTAAAATATAGGTTTTACAAATAAAGATAAGTACCTAATCGTGAGTCCTGCGGCACGCAACATGGAAGAGAGGGAGAAACATTTCCTTAAATAAGAAAGGTTGTTTTAGGAAACGATTAATAATTCTATTATAGCAGTATATACAAAATTTCATAGTAGCAGAGAACGCTCGAGCTCAGCATTAGGCCGTATGTAGGTAATGCTGTGCTATTTGTAT
Source organism: Manduca sexta (assembly GCF_014839805.1). Lineage (NCBI taxonomy): Eukaryota > Metazoa > Arthropoda > Insecta > Lepidoptera > Sphingidae > Manduca > Manduca sexta. The sequence goes on along the minus strand of NC_051121.1, from coordinate 7,440,478 downwards.
TTTAAGATTTTAAATATGTATATGCTGAAGGAAACCTTACAATTTAAAGAAGTCCTTATGGCCCGGCATCGATATATATGTACTACGTATTAGATTTGGCGTTTCGAACATTCACTGTGTTTAACTAAGTTAAACTGCAATCCATTCAAACATCCATCCATTCAACTTAGTATGGTCAATATTGACAGCTTGTGGTTGTGTACGGAGTGGCGTTCATGATATAAGAATTCGAGTCTAAGAGTAAACCTAGATTTGAATTAAAAAATATTAGTCAAAGAAGTAAAATTATTTGTAGGTCAAATGAATAAATAGGTTACAGCAGTAACGTTTTGGTTGCCATTTCAGTTCAGATTTTGAACAAATAGTTTATATGGACGTTCGTGTCTTTAGAATATACGGTAATGTAGCTAAGTGTGAAAGGTACCAGACACTGCATTGTTTATATATAACCACTCTTAGAGCTGACGTATCAATTGTCATCAGTCCATTCAAACCCGAGTGGTGTCATGTCGAGGTTTCAAGTGTCGTCTGCTCAAATCGTCTGTAACATTAGGCCGTCGCGTGCGCATTGCGATAGGGTTATGTAAGTTCACAAATAATGGTCCAGTAGCAAAGGATTTTGTTGGTTGTTAGTCCATCACCGTTAAGCATCCACCGCTTTCAAACTTGCTATTTATTATACACAAGACTGGTTTTGGCACGCGACTTTTTTCAGTTTAGGGATCGCTTTGTTCGTTAATGTAGCCTGTAGCACTCGGAGTAATGGTGGTAATATTGAATGAATTGTAATTTGAAGTTACTTCCAGAGATTAACACGTTTCAGAACACGATAATTTCTTCAGCTATATATGACATTTTTCAAAATAGTCTTCAATAAAAAACCATAAAGTAATAAGCGCATGCGTAGACAAATCACCAACGATTCCTTCTGATTTTTATAAGAGATTTTTTGTGCCGATGCCAGCCCTGACCTTGCCCTATCACGTCGCGTAACGAAGCGATATGGATTTTCTTTGTCGCCAGTGGGAATGCGTGCGAGATGCATTATACTCGTCGGAGTAATTTCCTGTGGCCCGGGAGGGTAATTGTATGCGCGTCTTTTTAATTATTTTTTTGTTGTGTTCTAAGATAGATAGTTTTGTTTGAGATGGTATTGTATTTGTGTTAGATAGAGAGTATATTAAATTAAGTATTACTTAGTTTATTAGACAATATTTTGACTTTTTATCACTCTTGCCCTTTATTTTATAAAACCGGCGATAACTTAGTCGTGCGTGGAACGCACTGCCGCGCCGAGACGAATGTTTGCAAGTCCAAAACCCAAGGGCACACATCTCTGACTTTACTAAAGTTATGTGAGTATTCTCAGTGAATGATGGCTTGCTTAACAGTGAAGGAAAACATCGTGATGAAATCTGCATTCCTGAGAAATTCTCTATAAGAATTTTGAGGGTACGTGTAGTCTGGCAATCTGCACTGAATCAGCGGGATGGACTAATGCTTAACCCCTTTTAATAGTAGAGGAGGCCCGTACCCATTAGTGGGACAGTATAGAATATAGGGTAATATTATATTATTAAAGCGATAATAGAGTTAATGAATATTTATAATATGCTGTTTTATTTATAAGTCATAATGAACCATTTATGAAACGAGTAAGTTCATATGAAGCTATAATTACACATTTCCTATCATAAGAAATACTGCGATTCAATGTTTCAACTGACTCTACCAAGAATTGTTTGAAATGCTTCCAATGTTTACATTCTTTGTTGTTAGTCACAATGGATGATAAAGGATGTAAACATAGAAAGTATTCCAAACAATGAGTAATTATAAAACGATATAGATCGAAACGAATGAAGACCAGAACCGGGTTTAGTTATTTGGACGCCCCGAACGAAGTATTTTTAATCTTTTTTTAGTTCTCGGCGTTCCCCTAGAGCCTCTGGCGTCTTTCCGAGCATTTGGCACCCAAGTAACCACTAACCGCCCAGCCCACTCTATTCTAGAGCCGGCACTGTCTACCTAAAACGAAGACTCTTTAGACAGTAAGGGAGCCACGGACACCTAGAACCCTTCGCCGCCAAGGTTCAGGGTAATGAAAAGATTTACGAATAATTTATAAAAAAAACGGTTCATCAAAATATTCTTTATTAAATTGTCTATTTGATAGTGTTGATTGCAAATTAAAATGATGTACAGTTTAGTAGGTGATGCCCGGAATCAACAATTTTAGTGGCATTTTTATTGGGAAATAAGGACACGATTTACACATTGTAAAAAAAAAAAAATACTACCAAAGTTAAGATAACATATTGCAAAATATGATATTTTTTTTTTCTATATTATGTTTTATAAATTTCACACACAACATCACGCATTTTATCCCCGAAAGGGTATGCAGAGGCGCAACCATGGCACCCACTTTTCGCCAAGTGTGTTCCGTCCCATGATGTGATAGGGGGCGAGCCTATCGCCATATCGGGCACAAATTCAAGACTCCGGGCTGATACTGAGCAGAAAAACCCAAATATCACTTTTGCCCGACCCGGGATTCGAACCCAGGACCTCAGAGCGCTGCCGTACCGCGCAAAAAGTACAACTACGCCACCGAGGCAGGCAGTATAAATTTCAAGGAGATTAAAAATACGGTTAGCATTCCGTTTTACACGGAGAAGCACCTTAATACCAGTTCTATATTATATACTGCCCCCTGCGAAGCATGGGCTTCCTCTACTACTGAGAGGGTTAGAGCTTATTCTACCACCATTTTTGCTAGTTAGGATATATTTTATATCCGTCCGGATAGCGACCATCGTTGACAAGGTATTAAAACCCGCCATAGTAGCCCACGTAAGAGCGTAGCGTTCCCAAAACAGCCTATGTATATCCGGTTCCAACAGGCCGACATAATTGTCTCGACTGCCGAGGGGTGATCATCTCTCGTCAGTCGACATTCTATTGGATGTTCTACTTACAATCAGGTGCAGTGGGATCAATTTACCCTGATTGAATAAAAGAAACGAAACAACGATGGCCTAGTGCGGGCAAGAATAATACCCAGCAAAGGCATTATTGACGGCATAATTATCTCGACTTGCTTATATCACATTGTACACTCATGTCCTGTCGATTGTCAATGCCCATTCGTGCGTTACCGTCAATCCAAGCCATCGGGATGTGTTCACTTCACGGTATTTAAGCGCTTGTGCGTTCCATTGCATTGGTTTTATCGCTTCCTTGGCCTAAAGCGGTCATGAACCTAGAGGTCGTTGCTTTGATTTCTAGTTCGAGCAACTATGGAATTGTTTGTAAATTATACAAGGTCGTTTTGATATTGCGTTATTAATTTAAACCATACCTATTATCTTAAAAAAACTTTTTATTATAAGTTGCTTGAAGCGTAGATGTAAAATAAAATACTGTAAGTTTCGAATAAAATAAATATCAATAAAAAGTAATTTTAGTTATACGCGACCAAGTACCACTACTATTACTTTAGAAAATTCCTCGCAGAGGTGTACACACATCACAATCAACTTTCAGTTGCACTCACTCACGCACACGCCATATTCGCACTAAACTACAAAATAAGAAAAAAAAGAAAAGTAAAACAATGTTTTTTGGTGGAAACATTCGTTATTCATGAATAATTTTTGGTACTATGTTATGAGGTAAAGACGAATAAGTTATTTTTTTATCAAGAATGGGCTTTAATATTATCGATGGGTAACAATTGTGTCTCACATAAGGTGCGGGGGGGGGGGAGGTTCCGCTATTTGATACGTAATTCGTCCCCCCCCATGTTAACATGATCCTGTATAAAAAAGTCTTTAGGATCTTGGCGTGGGAGAAGCAGGCGAATATTATAGGTTTCGGTTTTTCTGGTGTTGGCTTCAGTTAAAGCCAGGGCATGGTCAGGACTTTATACCAGGACCTTGATGGTTATCATTTGTACCACATTACTCTCTTAACGATAACACTAGTTTGTTGTTAGACAGCAAAAACATTGAGTTCAGGGTTGTGTTTCATCGTAAAATTACCACATACACTTTAATTCACATGAAGACTAAATCTGTGAGCTCACGAGTTAAGCTGCATGCAATCAAGGCTACTCAATACAATAAATAACACATTAACGCCTTTTATCCTGAAGGAGTAAGCAGAGATGCAACTGCTGCACCCACTTTTCTGTTTTGTTAACTGTCCCATGATATGATAGTTGTCGAACCTATCGCCATATTGGGTACAAATTCCAGACTCCGGGCTGACACTGAATATAAACCCAAATATTCATTTATCCGATCCAGAAATCGAACCTGAAACTTCAGCTCTGCAGTCGTACTGTAATACCACCACGCCACCGAGTCAGTAACGACCACTTATCAGAATTTTTGTCATCCCGGATATTCACATTTCAGTCACCTTTACGAATGGTGCGATTCATGCGCTGGTGGTGTAAAACAATAGCCCAGGATGTCACACCGCGCTGTCATTGTGCGTGGGTGGGGAGGGCGGGGGGTGTAGGTCTTTGTGTCGGTTTCGGTGGCGGATTAATTACAAATGTTAATTCTCTATTGTCAAGTTGGCACGGCGTCACGGTGTTAACTCGGCCATTGTTTGGTGTCAAGAATTGATGGTTGTTTGCTGGTAGACTGCCAGTTAATTTGTATATTTGCTATAATGATACTCCAGTATGCGAGCTGGGCAACACTTAAAAATATTAATGTTACCGTCGGTTTTCTATGAGGTTTCGCAGAGAAAGTGCATTACAACCATAGCCATCGCTGGATGTTATGTTGGGGTCACCGTGCCTCTTACGACCCTTATCAATATTATCTGCCTACATTGATAGGCGAAGTTAAGCCAACATTTTAGTACTTTCCTATCAAAACCAGCGACCTACTATTAAAGCTACACTACTAACAAAGCAGCGATAGCCTAATTGGGTGTGGAACGGATTGCCAAGACGAATGTCTGCAGATTCAAATCCGAAGGGCACACACCTCTGACTTTTCTAAAAATTATGTGTGTATTTTTTATGAATTTATCGTTCGCTTTAACGGTGAAGGAAAACATCGTGAGGAAACCTACACATCTGAGAAGTTCTCTATAGGAATTTCGAAGGTGTGTGAAGTCTACCTATAGTCTAAGATTCTCATTCATCATTCTTTAGTCACGCCAACGTAGATCCTCGTCAAGTCTCCCGTGGAGCCCCAAGGGTCTACCTGGATCACTATGAGAATCAATGGTCTACAGCATGTTGTAAAAGTCTGCAGTATAGCTCTTCCATTTTTAGGTTTTATAAACACGGTATGGTACTTATTTCTTGCATCATCAACTAACCAGACAATGTTGAAATAAGAACATTTTTTTATAACTCAATTACACGACGAGTAAGTCTCTTGCCGTAAACAGCAGCGATATCATGTAAACCTTGAAATAAAAAGAAATGGCAATCCACAGCGTTAATCATCCTTAGATGTTTCGTACAAGACTTTAATGCCCAATGTCACTAGCTACAATATTATTCAGTACAAAATATATGATCGTTTGCATATTACTGTTTATCTACCGAAATAGATAACAGCTTAAAAAAAATCGCGGCTGGCGGCGGCGGAAAACGCTTTATCGCTACCATCACTTAGGGGGGTGAGTGCAACGGTTAAGTTGGTTTCACTAGTCTTACAACCCAGTGATACTCATCCGAGCGAGCATTAGACCCTCTCTGACCCCAGTATAGCCCACAACGGCATACCAACCGAAATCCGCGATGGCCTTCTACGGCGCATTCAGCGCGGCCCTAGGATAAACACGGTATACCCTTTTCAAGCATACTTCTACTTGCAGGAACAAACAATACGTGCCAAACTGACTTGCATCCCAAAGACCTTTTTCCGACGGAACTATCCGCTTTAATAATGGCGTCAATTGAGCCGCGTCCCCAGTATCAGAATGTGTGTCACAGTGGAACGTCCGTCATGGCCGATCGATTCCCATTAGCCGTTCGTACTGGGCGGAAGACACACCTCGCTTGTACATTTGTTGCACTTCTGTTCAAGCGTAACATTCAAGTGTATAGTAATTTCCTGGGTCCAATTGTATTCTAAATTGACTTGGATGAATCTGATTTTCGACGTTGTTAATCTAATTATACTAAAATTCTTTATATCCATAGTAATGTTAATGTCAGTCGAATAAATGTAATATGTAAAAAAAGAGTTTTAAAAATACACTTGAGATGCTCAGTTTAGATTATTTAGAAAATTTTATGCCCGATGTAGGAGCAGGCTATGAAATGGACTCCAATAACTCTACAAATTCTGAGTTTAATAATTGTCTCTATAATGTTAGGATTGCTTATCTTCTTGAGAGTAAAGGTGTGAGCACATAATCAGAAATTAAATACGTCTGAAATATCTAACAAAGCCAGACGAACTAATCCAACCGTGAGAAAATCACGCATATCGCCATTTCTAATATGCATAAACTTGATTCCCATTTAGTTCACGGTCTAGGTGGCAGGACGCGGACGCATTCCCACATTATATGGATGCCAATAACCTGACGGGCTGATCAGCGTTGTCACCCGACGGTCAACAAGGCCGGGCCGCGGCCCGCGTTTCCGCGTGTTCCCAGCGCGGACGGGTTAATGATTTATAATGAGTGCTAATAACATCGGTGTTCGATATGTCGATGTTTCTTGTACTTGTGTGGCTATTAGTCCTTTAAGGAACGTTTTTATTACACTCTCAGGATATATCATGAGAAATTATGTCCACGAAGATTAGACATATGAAAATTGTGGCTATTTCTTCTTCGGAAACAATTGTCTAACATTGCATCGGTGTCTCGCCCCGTCCGCTGATTGAAACCATAAATATTAAATTAGTATTTAATGCATATGGCGTAAAACGCCTAAGGAGAAAGTCACCCGGTGTCATGTGATTTCCACCGGCCCATGATCATTAAACATTTCCAACCTTAAAATATGTATTAAGCAAAGGAGGTGTATTGTATTGAGCAAACAAGCCACATCATACGCAACAGCAAACAATTACATGTTGGTTTTACAACGTTGGTACCTCGTCATTTATATCATAGAAGGATACTTCAGCAGCTACAATTTTTTTTGTTTTCGTAGAGAAAGTGATCTGCCACTATTCCCCCCCTCTCATAGGGGACAACTACACTCAACCTGCGGCCCGTTGACATATTGCAAGTGGCTTACGTCACTAAACATTTTATTCGCTATATCGTTGAACCGAATGCTAAAAAATTGTTAAGTAAATTGCGAACACTTAATTAAAATAACTAAAACATAAAAAAAATTGTACGTTGTTACACACTTAAGTACTCGGTCAATGAATTTATAGTTTTTGGCTCGTGGCACATAACTTAGACATCTTTGTAACCCGTTTAATTAAAACTTTAGTAGGTGCGGTTGGTCTAAGTGCGGTTCCATCACTTAAGATGATGTTTTCCACGAACATTTATGACGGCATTGGCCCATTGGGATCCGTGACCTAAGTGCAAAAACAGCGCGTAACTTTATGGTAGGCCGTAAAATAGTTCTTGAGTTCCTCGCGTAAGTTACTTTGAAAGCATGCGTGGTATTTGTTCAAGGTAATATTGATTTAAGACTAGCTGTTATCTACGACTTGTTCGTTAAAATGTATATTTTTGATTTTAGATGTTATATTTTCGATGGGTTTCTGAAGGCATCTTTGGTTCTACAAATCTAGGGTCGTAAATGGTGTAGTAGGGACTTATTAATTAATAATTATACTCATATTATAAATGCGAAATTTCATGACGATGTTTGGATTTTTATTACGAGTAAATACAGAAAGTCCTGAACGACATTGAATATTTTTTTACATATATACACGACTAGGTTTCGCATGCAGGTTTATAAACTTGAAAAGTCTTTCTCGCTAAGTCCCAAAACACTGCCCGACGCTAGCGCCCTCTATTTAAAACTGATTAAAACTACCATTTTTTCTGTGGATACCGGGGTAAAATGTAGCCTTTGTGTGAGTCTAGGACATGATTTACCTGTAAGTCAAATTTCATCCAAATCGGTTTCATTGTTTCTGTGTTTACTTCTAACACACATTCAAACAGGTTTCACAAACTTTCCCATTTATATTATTACTAAGCTGAGATTAGAAGATAAGATATACTGGATTAACACATGATCAGTTTCTTCCGAAAAAAAAACAGTACACTTTACTCGTCAAGTGGTCTTTTGAAAGTAAAAGTATTTACCGAACCTCAGGCCACCCGCTTTACGGCTGCTACAAAAACTATTATAATATTTATTCCTTAAAATATTTAGATGTAGTTACCATGGTCTATGATGGACGTCCGGTCGTTTCCCACGATGGGACAGTGCCTTACCTTCCCACATCCGCTGTCCTACGACATGTGATATGCGTCCCGTCTATTTTTAGCGTTAGTGGTTCTTGTGGTATATGGTGTAGGGTTAACTATGAAAAAGTAGTTTCAAGTTTTGTAAATAAATCTGAGATTGATTTTTAAGTTGGTGTGAAATCTGTGTTACTTTCGTAGTATAATGTTGCGAATGACAAGTGACATAGATAAAGTTTTTTTGATGAATTAATTTGGGGTTCATTATTGTTTAATGCCTTGCCAGGATAAAATGTCATTTAAAGTATAGCTGATTTATGACTGGTGTTGGCGACGCAAATACTTTTTGGTGAATTTGGTTTTGTTTTTTAATTTTACGTGGTTGATTACTGGCTCATCGTCAACAACGCATATATCTTAATTCACCATGCACTCGAACCCTGGAAGACAAAATAAAACGGTCTCCCATACTGCGAAGCATTGCAAGCCAACGAATACTAGGAAGGGTTGGGAAACATCGTGGGATTAAATACATTACTACTACTAAGGGTCAACAATTTCGCATAAAACCATTATATCAAAGCGATTATCGTATGAATTTAAAAAAAAAACATATTTGTATTTATTTGGTGTGTGTGGAGTACAATAGTGTTATCATTAATCTATTCTTTCAAAGGGTTAACAATCAACCACATCAAATCGATTACAAACTCTTCCGACGTTTGATCGATTGATCCGAATTGCTGAAATTATTCACTTACCCATCGTTCGAATTGACGTTCAATTCGATGCTATTAGTTAATGGTCCCATGTATGTGAGAATTAGTGGTTGCCCGCATGTCTGAGCCATTGGCATCCCTCTTGTCTTCTTCTCTCGTCAATTGTGACTAATTTGCGATTAATTTACATACGGTCTGCCCCTATTTCACTAAACTCATACAGGAAGTCTTCAAGAACCTTCAAAGTTCCTACTCACACTTCCTCTGGAATGTCACATTTGACACTCATTAGTGACTCATTACATTCGTCATACCATTCTACAAAATAACAATATTTTAAACACTACTGGACACCTGCCATGATATTCCTACTATGGATTTGAAGGTTGCATAAACATTATTTCTTAATTTAGTCTTGAAATCTTTTAGATGTCTAAGCATCCCTTAACTTATTTTCCTAGAGCACTAGCATTGGTTCGCTTTGTCCACGTGGGATTTGGTTAGTGGCAAATAGTTAAAAAGTAAGTGCCTGTTGGTAAGTTTCAAGTTCGTAACAAACATTTAAAACTTATATCAAAATCTTTTTAGTGGTTTCGACGTGAAAACAGCTAGTTACGTTTTTAATATTAGTATGGATTTTTATGGAAGTATGGATTGTTCAGTCTACATGTAATATTATTTTGAATGTTTTGCCTCTACAGCATTCGACTACTGACAAAATGTATATTCGTAAATAAACATTGGTAGTACTAAAAATTATTTTAGAACGAGCAGTTATCGCTGTTCACTTAAATCTGTAAAATGCACACACGCAGTGCTGCGAGTATGCTTTGTATTTAGACATTCCATATATTGGCTAAATTAAATTGAATTTAAATTAAATCGAACTTATAACCTTCTTTTTTATAACATTCTCAATTTAAATGCTACAGAACACACTTATTTGTTGTATTAAATAAGTAATAATTGATATTCTAAAACAATGTTAGACATATACCCCCCACCCAAAAAAATATTTCTCGAAAAAAAAAAACATTCAACGCAGGAATCAATAAATTCCATTTTTATCTTTCTTTGCTCTAGTTCTCGTTTTAAATGACGCATAATGGTAATGACCGTAAAGTAAACATCATTAGGCGCTTTTCGATAAAGCTAATTTTACAAACTGTCTGCAGCAGATGCATCGGCGCGTGCGCATAATACGGTGCTATTTACATTTCCACCCCCGCCACGATCCGATTCTGGTCTCCCCTTGTAAATCTTAAATTTAAAGTTTTATTCTTATTCTCTGCGTGAAAAGTTTATTATTATTTTTCTATCGATTATTCCACGTTTCTTTAAATTTGGCTATAGAATATTCTAGAAAAATATTAATCATGATTTAATACTACATGATCAAAGCATATGAAAATACTTTATCAATGTTACTCGAATAAACCAAAGTAAAGATAAAGTAATACCAAATTTTTATTATAAAGTATGTTTCAATAAAAGCAATCATTAATTTTCGGCTGTGATTTAGCCCCCGACAAATCAGCGGTTGGAAACAATAAATTATGCATACGGAAATCGTAATTCACAATATGCGGGTTCCTTGCAATGTTTTGATAATTTTGGGACTGTATTGTGCCTGTGGATCTGCCTTCATAAATGTCCTTTTTGGGATTTCAACTATTACTTAAAATTAATTGTACAATTTAAGTGTATATCTACTGAAATGCAATTAGAACGCTTAATTTTTTTTAAACTATAGCGACATATTATAGTTTATGTGAAATCTTCATTTAGCATTCAAAGCTGATCTTAAAACTAGCCGTTCCCGCAGATTCGCTCACGTGGAAATCTTGTGTAACCACTTAACAGTAATATTTCAGTAAATTTACATAAAACCATAATGTACTATTAACCTAAACCTTATTCAAGAATAGCACTATCTTTAAGTAAAAACCGTACAAAAACCTGTTCAGTAATATAAAATCGATACCATACAGACAGCTTTTGGGGAGTTTGTTTTATATGTATAGATAGATGATAAGCGCAGCACAAATGCTTCGAAATATATTGTGATTCATAATGATTTCTTATGTTTACGCGAATGTTAGACATTAAGATTAAACTACTTTTCGGATTTTATATCGGTTTTTTATATCAGTCCCCTCGTGACCATGAAGGCTGCAAAGTCTTCGAAACGTCGGGAGAAAACTAAATTATAAAAAACCGTGATAAAATCCGAAAATTAGTTTAATTTTAATTTTAAAATTGTGATTCAATTCACTTACTATCAGTCTAGTGATCTGCTGGTCCCATCAATGAATTATAAAGGTGTGAAATTATGTGTTTTGTTCCAAAACCTTGCGTGCCACACGAGATGACTCCATAACCCAGTATCCAAAGGTGGGAATCTTCGACCGCATCAAAATTCCAATATAACATGTCCATTCCGATCTCACGGATCAAACACGCCATTTTATATTTGTTTAGGCTTTTATCAACCAGATACGGAATTAAACGAAGAGGAAGTTGGTCAGTGATTTGTGATTTAGTTTTGTTTGGTATAAAAGGGCTTTAACATGAATATATATATACTACGCACTAGATTTGGCGTTCCGAACATTCACTGTGTTCAACTAAATTGAACTGTAATCCATTCAAACTGACTTAAATATGGTCAATATTGACAGCTTGTGGTTGTGTAAGGAGTGGCGCTTATGATATAAGAATTCGAGTCTAAGTGAAACCCGGATTTGAAAAAAAAATATTAGTCAATTAAGTAAAATTATTTGTTGTTCAAATGAATAAATAGGTTACAACAGTGACGTTTTGGTTGCCATTTTAGTTCAGATTTTGAACCAATAGTTTATATGGACGTTCGTGTCTATAGAATATACGTCAGTGGGCTTTAACAAATATGTCGGTACAGTTTTAAAGGAGACGGGACAGTATCATGTGTACAGTTAGTTTCTTACAGGCATTAAGGACACCGTATGTATGTGGTAATAGGGTACTTTCGTATGCTAAATTTGGTACATCGTTCTATAATCGATGCTTGAAAGGCATAATATCTAAGCGACAAATATACCGAAAATTAGTTGGAATCTCTAAATTTTTTTGCGTCGTTTGATCTAGGTTTTGTAGGTCTAGTACATTTAATATTATTAGACTACATTTTAAAAAGTAAATAGTAAAATTATTATGTTTATTTTTATCAAAATCAAATCTTTATATTGCTTTATACAAAATTGATTGTCGCTTAGATTTTGTTATAATTGCGTGTCAAGTGTTGTTGTCACAGCTATTAGTACGAAAAGAAATTAATCCCTAATCCGGGAATCAAAATGAATCATTTGTCAGCGTGCCAATAATGCTTATGTTCTGATGTGTCCATTTTTGAGATAGATCGAAAAAAGCTTTAGGGTTCGTTTATTGAAAATGGCGGTTAGTCATAATTATATTTTGAGATCGACATACGTCATTATAGTGATTGCAAATACTACGCATTTCTAGGTATCGAACCAACATCTGTTATTTGCTAGCAATTTTATGGAACAGGTGACAGCTGTTCTATATTTTTTATCAACATATGTTCGCCATTATATTTTCTTAAGCCAATAAGAATGTAATCGATGCTATCGGATAGTTATTGGCATAGTTTTGAGCTGGTTTATCGGTTCCCACACGCAGGGTTGTCAACATTGAGTTAATGTATGTATTGAGTTAGTATATTTTGTAGTCACTTAATAATCAAGTAGGTGTAGGATTTTAGATTTATGGGTAATGTAAAAAATATCTAATTTGCTATTATAAATTTCAGGTCATGCGTTTATTTAGATAATATTTTTGCGTCAGTTTTTTTTAGAGTAGGCGTCTTTGTAGTTGACTTTGGGATAGACCTGTGAACGGGATACTAGAATCAATTTAACGTAACAGGGACCCGGAGGAGAGTGAGGAAGGAATTGGGGGAAGAGTGGGAACCTCTTTAGGATGGGAAATGTGCGCGAGTCTTTATAAGCCTCAATGTGTATTTTCAATCACGAAATACACACTTGACTGTGAATGGAGCCGCGACAAACGTCTCCCCGTGCATGGGTGTGATTTCAGTGTGAAGACTGAGCGCACAAGAATTGCCTCAGGTGCGGATTATCGTGTCGCTTAGATAAGTCAATATGTTAGAATCGTCGTTCATTAATATAGAAGGAAAATAGTGCCGGGAAATATCGGTGCAAAGTTAGAATCCTTTGTGCACCTATCTAGCCTTTGAGAGGCAGCGCTGTAAACTTGTGATATTTTAGACCATTTATACTATCAATGTAGTACAGAATTTTAATAGTTTTTTAAATAACCTATGAAATGTATTTTAATAATAATTTATATTACATTGTTTTTACATATAAATATTTTTACTCGCCAACCCTGACCGTACGTGATGGTCTCAAAGATACAACCTTATCAGTGCATCGATGAGGTGATAACATGTGAAGTGTTTGTTTTATACTACACGTTGTAAAGCTGTAATGCTTTTCAAGTCGTTTAAACAGGTCGCACAGCTGTTTTTTGCAAATGACGACATTATGGTAGAGCTGTCTTGGAACCAGTTGTTGTGGAAAGTGGAATTGCGTCTAGGTAGAGTATTCATTGACGTAATATGACTAATTATCCCTCGTAGTTTTCACAATTATGCTGTCCTGTGTTTTGAAAAATGGTGGCCTATGTTTAGAAAAATAATTATATTCTACCTAATCTGTATATTGAGGACATGTCCGCTTTTATGGACGTTAGTTCTTTAATTCGAACAAGTTCCAACCAATCTCAAACTTATTGGATAAGCGGCAAAAATGTGGATCTTGGAATTAAAAAGAATAATTTTAGACCTGTCCATTAATAAGAAAAATAAGAAAGAAATGTTGTGGTAGTGTAACTCATAAACATAACTTCATGGATGCGTAGAAATAATCTAGAATTTTGTTTTGTTTTACATAAGTAGCTGTTATTGTCATAGGGGAATGTAAATTGAAAGTTAAAAGACATTCGCAATTATTCTCAGGGACAAATAAACTAGATTTTTGACAACATTACTTTTTTGGGGTGGCATTCCAATGTAGCAACATTTATATTTCGAAAGCGTTCATTAAGATTTAACTAAAAATAAAACTTAAAAAATATCACAATTAGCGATCTTAATAGATAAACGATTTATTTGAATAGGCTTGTTTTAAAAGTTCTTTCTTCATATATAAATTATCTTCATTAGAATTTTGCAACTAGCATAAAATATGCAATGAATGCCTTGATAAGTATTTTAAATCAGAAATTACCCTCGAAAACACTGAATTAAATTACAATAAATATGACGCACTTACCACGAAAAAGTAATTAAGTCCTTTCGAATTGCGTATACAGGTGAAATGCGTGAAGATGAAGGGCGGATAGCAGGTCCTTGAGGCTCTCATGAATATTGAACCGACTGCGAACTGATTATTTACACAGTAAATTGTTTCTTAAATAAAAATGCTTTTTCATCGCTCCTTTTTACTGCTCACGTGCAAACTTTAGAAGGAACTCCCTGTATTTATTTATTTATTGCACTTCATACAAAACATATAAAGGCGGATTTAATGACAGAGGCATTCCGTACCAGTCAACCTGAGGTGGCGCAATGATAGAACAATAAGTGCACGTCAATAAAATTAAATATGTCTATGATAAATATATAATTGCAAATACATATCAAAGGTCATAAATTAAAATTTACGATGAATCTGCCGATTTACCTGCAAGAAGTTCTCGAATTTTAACTTTAAGGTGATAGCTTAAGGTCCATTTTCATACATTTTGTTTTACCTTTAATCTGGGTAACTAAACAAGTATTGACAAGTAAAGAATTTAAATTCACGTCTAGTTAGTGATTAGTTTCGTCATATTAAATTTTAAAGGCCGAAATATCCATGCATATTAATTATTTTTACGTTTTTCTTTCAACTGCGAGAACTAATCACTAACTAGACGTGAATTTAAATTCTTTACTTGTCAATACTTGTTTAGTTACCCAGATTAAAGGTGAAACAAAATGTATGAAAATGGACCTTAAGCTACCACCTTAAACGCGTAACGATTCATCTGTGATCAGTATCAGTATTCTTCGAGTGCAATGTCTTGTCCTTTTTAAACGAGACTTAAAAAGAGTGCTCACTTCCAAGTAGGCAACGGCTTGGCTGTGCTTCTGGCATTGTAAAGTCCATGGACAGCAGATGCTGCTTACCATCAGACGCTGACTCGTTTGTATTTTAAAGCAATAAAAGTGCTTGTTAAGGATGCTGTGTTATGCAATTATCTAACACTTTGTATTGAGCAAAGTACAATCATTGCAGTACAATAATTATAGTAATAATATCAGCCCTGTATTATATACTTGCCCACTGCTGAGCACGGGCCTCCTCTACTACTGAGAGGGATTAGGCCTTAGTCCACCACGCTGGCCTAGTGCGGATTGGTAGACTTCACACACCTTCGAAATTCCTATAGAGAACTTTTCAGATGTGCAGGTTTCCTCACGATGTTTTCCTTCACCGTTAAAGCGAACAATAAATTTACAAAGAATACACACATGATTTTTTAGAAAAGTCAGAGGTGTGTGCCCTTGGGATTTGAACCTGCGGACATTCGCCTCGGCAGTCCGTTCCATACCCAACTAGGCTATCGACACTTTTGATGAATACTGGCATGAATATGAAGGGTTAAAGTCATAAAAGCACATTACGGTCCTTCCTACCCGCGATAGGTAACGTTTTATTGATCTAGTGAGGGTATCTCAAATAATTATAGTAATTGTTTATAATATCGAATATTAAGCTGCAATTGTAAAGATAATCAATTTCCGAAGAAATACCTTAGTGTAGACAGTTTATTTATGCTTTAGGCCGGCCTTTCACTATAACTTTTCAAAATTTAAATGACTTCTTTTTATTGGCATCTGTAAGATATATCTTTTCATGTAGTATTTAGTATCATCGATGACGGCGTCTATTTAAGTGATGAGTAATAAATTTTAGATACTTACATCATTTGATCTATCGATAAAATATTTATACCCATACCCTCGCCTTTAATCTTCGAAGTGGTATACAAAGGCGCAACTGGCGTGCTCATTTTCCGTCTCATGATGTGATAGGGGGTGATCCAATCGCCACGTCGGCCACAAATTCCAGACTCCAAGCTGAAGCTGCTCAAGCTGAGTAAGAAAAACCTAATATCACATTGGCTAACCTGGAGCTCGAACGTCACACAGCATTGCAGTCGTGCCAACGGGGCAGTACAAATATTTATAATTATAAAACATTTACTGATGTATATATAAATACGATTACCTATATTTCAATACACATGGTGTTAAAATATCGGTGAGCGATATTATTATATTATATCTCATAGTGAAAAAGTGGTTTTAAATAATGTTGTTTCAGCAAACATGTGTGACGCGTGCTAACACTTTACTAATGCAAATCATAAAACTTGCACGACCATTGTCATGCGACATCTGTTGAAGCATAACGTCAAACATCGGCGCAGGCGCAGCGCTCGGAAGTATCGTTGCATTCTAAATTTAATCTTGAGGGTCGCAGTTGTTGACTGGACACTTGTTTGCTGCAAATTCTTTAGTGAATTTGTAATTAATTTTGGAATCTTCGAGTACCAACATTTTCTAATGTGACTCCAGTGACATAGTCCAGTGAGTACAGCATAGGTTGACACTTAATTTCAATTGACTTCTAGATAACTTAAATAATTTCAAATTTCAGAAAATAAAATGTGAGTTTTGTCATGAAAAGAAATAAAGGGAAAGATAGATTGTTCAGTTACGTACCCTTCATGGAACAATTGAATGGAGATCTATCAATTATTGGCTCCTGGTGTAGAAAAACTATGACCTACACGGACAGTTATTGGTCTTCAATGCTAAATGAATCTACCCTTCACAGTATCACATACTAACTACAGCAAAAAATAATCCATGTTATCCTTCGAATAGGTAAAAAATAATGACTGTTCTACATCTCTTTTTGGGCTAATAGCAGTGCGCACGCGCTGTCGCCGCGCGGATGCAAAATGGCGGCTCAACGAACCGCTTCCGCCCCTCGGGAACTCTGACAAGTGCATCCGAAACCGACACTCTCGTATTGTGTAACCGACAAGTTGATCCCACACCGATTGGGGGACGTATCACACGATTTATCATAAAATCAGTTTGTATTACTAAACGACTTTACGGATCCCGTGTGTTAGTTTCCACGGAATATTTTTGATATTCAACTTTCAGTTCTTTGGTTAGTGGTCTTCATTACCCATATATATGTATATCACTTCAACAATTTACAATACTTAAGTAGTTGAAATGCTAAGTCGCCTGCCTATAGCATTCAGGGCCGCCCAAATCTTGTTAAAAAATACAAGTGGAATTGCTGTAATTCGAACCAAGGATCTGTTACTTTATAACTCGATTAGGGAGGCGATAGGTAACTGATCAGTAAGACCTGAGAATTAAATCCAGGACTTCTCATCCTGCCAACCTATTCACGATACCGCTGATAATAATTAGTTAAGTCGATCATATGTAGCAAATAAGATCGTGACTGCCTCGGTGAAGTAGTTGTATTGCTCTGAGGTCTTGAATTAGAAACTCAGGTGGGCAAAATGATATTGGGTTTTCCTGCTAAGTCCAGAGTGTAGAATCCGTGACTGATATGGCGACAGGCTCGCCCCCAATCAGTTCATGGGACAGAATAAACACAGCGAAAAGTGGGTGCACTAATTGCGCCTTTACCACTTTAGTGAAAATGCGTAAAATTGTGTGAACTATTTTGTGATTCGCAACCAACGTAGAAATCTGCACACTCAACGCACTTGGCAAACTTTGTCAATGTTTACATGTCTACGCGTGTAAACACAGTAAACCGAGCTATGTTGAACTTGACACTGTTTACTTGACTCTGGTAAGTGCCGAGAATGGGCTGTTATTACGTCGTACGCCCACTAAACTAGCGGCGATATACAAAGCGATAGTAAACTATGTATTGTAGGTTATGTGGCATGAAACAGAGACAAACAGAAAGAAAGAATAGATTTATTATTGAACATAAACAGTAGTATACATTTAATATATCAAACTAGAACAAAAACATAAAACTAGAAATATAAATTATACCTATTGTGCCAACAATGGAAATGCTCATTTTGCTGCTTGCTGCAGTACGAGTCTGATACCTCAGCGCTGATTTCCAATGAGGTATCCCCGGTGACGTACGGACACTAAGTAGGTGCGTTACACAAATAAAAAACACTTGATATGTTAATTCTCCCTGCGTTTTTAAGGGTTTTCTGTCTTCTACGCCTTAACTTTGCAGCCAAACCAACGCCATTTTATATTAACTTCCTTCCCGCTGACACATTCTCACTCATACCTCCATTTTACAGGTGGTCATCCAGTCCTATCATTCCTACAGATGGGGCATGTAGGTTATAGACTTGAAAGACATGGATTCGATTCCGGCTTCTATTGTAACTCAGAGACTAAACATACCGTGAAAAAAATTATAAAAGTAGCATCCTTCTGGCATCGTTTTCCTCATTGCTGAGGCTCACGATTCCCTGAATATGAGTAATCTTTATTTTGATTAAGAGCGTTTACGTGCCGCGCGTGAAGTCAACTATAGGTAATTCTTCGCAAAATTCACTCACACAGAGCCGTTGCGTAGCTGTGTGCGTAGAGTTAGCGCGTCGGCTATCTTTATAGTCAGACCAACCAATTTTGATCTTTTCGCTTTAATTATCTGATTGGAATGTAACTTGTGATTTATGAATTTATGATAAATGAAGAATTCTATTACTAAATATATAAGAATTCATCATGAAATAGTTTATATGTATCATTTTGTAATTATAAAAAAAAATAAACATTTTTAACAAATTTTAACGGCAATTTTACAAATTGTTATTTTCACTTTTAAATGCAAATGCTTAAAAAATTTAAGCATTTGCATTTAGAAAAAGTACCTTTAGTAAAGTGGAGCTCGTCATGAAGCCGAAAGATAGGCACCAGAACTCCGTAATCAGACAGTAAATCAGGAAAATTACTGTGCTACGATGTTTATAATGGACCACATAATTACTCCATAGATCTGCAGTTTGTCATATTTAACGTATTGAAAGTTTAAATTAAGTCATTAGAAATTACATATTGGAATGTATATTTTGAGTCAGAAGGTGTATGTAATGAGATGTCATTTTTAGGTGTATAACTAAAAAGTGAGAAATAAAAGACTTCTTTTTTCGGAAGTTGGTTATATTTTTTTGGATAGTTTTTTTTTTTAATAGTTATTGCTTCTCAGTGACGTCGATCATCAATCGATCGATTGTACATCCATGTATAACAATTTACCAGTTTTGTATCCATAGTTTTGAATAATATTTGCGACACACGACGAAGCAAAATAGTTGGTTCTGTACTTTTTTTTTACCAACAGCAGTCAGCTATGACTGTAAGCATTGGAATACCGTCTTTTACATCGCCACAGGCAACATCTTTATCAGTTTCTTCCCTAGCGGCCTCTTGCATCCTGTCCTCTGCAGCTAATTTCAATCATTTAGCTAACACGTCGTAACATTTCATTTAAACATTTTGCGTTAATATTGGTAAATCTATGGAAGCTAACTGTTTGTTTAAATTTGATCTACCAACTCCAGTCATCATAGCTCCATTCACAGTTCCACGATATACTTCCATACTATCAGTATATCTCTTAGCGCTTAAATAGCTTAAATTCCATATTGCACATATTACACTTCATTAAAAATGTTGACTGCAAGCAAACATTATTCTCTTTCAATAGTTGTAAATGTTCGATACTACAACCTGTTGCTCTGTTGTGGTTATTGAGTGTTTTAATTTGATTCAAAAAATATTGAAAATCTATAATTTTGCGGCTTTTAATAACCTATTTTGAGTGTTTTATTCACTAGCTACATAAATTACCAAATCCCTTATTTCTAAGGTTCAAAGAGGAGAAAGATATAGGATTCCGTCTCTCGTCACTTGAATTTTCTTAACAGTGCGCACCAGTGAACACAAAAACCTTGTTATTTTAAAGTAAGCGTACCTATGCATTATGCAAAAAAATCAGCCAAGTGCGAGTTGGACTCGCGCACTGAGTAATTTAGCGAGTTGTAAACGTTTTGACAACGGGACAGCAAAGTGATTCTATAAGGCTAAGAACTCACGAAGCGGTTTTTACTCGCGCCCGCCGTGGTTGAGAAACGGCTGTTTTATTTCCAAACTCATGACGATCGGAGATCTGTGCGATTTGTAACCGCCGCGGTTCCGATTATGTCCTGCAAACTTGGCGAGCGATTATCGCAAGGCGGGCGGTTACAAGATGGACAGTTAACGGTCAGTTGAGTTCCATAACGCCATGGACACATATCAGAAACGATCACGATGGAGAAAAATGGCGTCGGATTTCTGTAACCACCCCTCCCCTACCGACTACTGCAGTCGCCCACCTACTAACCACAGAGCGCGCTGGTGCTACCGTGGCCCGCACGATTCTACTAGTTGGCCGCCAATACAGCGGGTACCGCATACAACCGCGCACGCCGCGGGCGTAAAACGAGTTTTGAAATGTGCGTTTAGGCCATTGAAATGTTACAAATTAAGGACCGAATATTGCATTTCTTGGAGGACGCAATTTTATTTTTGGGCCATGTGTGGGGGGTCAATAGAAACTTAACCTCTAGTTTGTGGGGTCGCCACCATTGTCCCCCGGCCGCCATCTTGGAAAAAGGGGTGAAAACTCTTTTTTCGCGATATCTCGGAAACTATACGTCTTACAAAAATTTTGTAAAGCCGTAATTTGTAGCAAAATGTTTTGCCTGCAAATATGTTTTTTTTCTCCTTTATCCCCAAATGGTAACTCATACCTTTTCTACCTGCATAACATTCGATAAGTTAAATTTAGTAAGTTCTATGGCAAAGAAAAGAGTTAGGAATAAATAAGTAAAGTTGTACGAATTTAACAAAAAAATTGTAATAATATATTTACAATAAAAAAAAAATCAAAAATAAGTTAAACATTTTGTTTCGACCGGATTCTCATGAGCATTGACGAACCCGGTAAACTTTGGAGCGCTGTAACAGCGTTTTAAATGAATGAAATAAAAAAATATAGGGAACAATTTTCCTCAAAAGATCATTTACAAGTTAGTTTGAGGTAATTTTTTTGTAAAATGTAAAAAAATAAGTTATAGAGTAAAAAAGAAAACTTTTATAAACATTTTCTCACAATTTGCTTATAACTTCTTTAATTTTTAACTTAGGGCAAAAAGTTATATAAACATATTTGTAGGCAAAACAATTTGCTACAAATTATGACTTTACAAAATTTATGTAAGACGCATAGTTTCCGAGATATCGCGAAAAAAGTGTTTTCACCCCTTTTTCCATGATGGCGTCCAGGGCACAAGGGGGGCGACCCCACAAACTTGAGATTAAGCTTCTATTGACCCCCCACACATGTCCTAAAAATAAAATTGGGTCCTCTAAAAAATACAAAGCTCATGTAACATTTCAATGGGCTAATTGTTTTTAGCTTAAGGTTCAATTTTTTTCCTTCGCGTAACTGTTGCTCAGGTGTTTAATGAGTAAAAAAAGCAACAACCATAACTACAGACGCATATTATAACATTAGTACATCAATCTTTTCGCTTTTGCTTTAGCCGAAGTTTCAGCGTTGTTGCGTTTCCTTTTCTTGCCTAGAAATAGCTTTACTTCCCATTGTGTCTGAAATATAATAATATATTAATAATTTATAGTAACTACTAAAATGATTGTCACTCATTAATTTTTTCTACGCACAGCAAAGGCCAACTGGAGTCCGGCCGGAGCGACGAGCGATACGTCCTCTCTCTAGAAAGCCTCAAGGCGGACTAATTTGAAACGATTTGCGCGTTGCATTTTATAGTGGTATTTAAAATATTTATAGAAAAATAACAGAACTAATTTTGTTGAATTTTTAAATTGTATGTTTTTAAGGAGATGTTCTTCTATGATAGTAATCCAATATTATATTCAATTAAGTAAGATATAGTGATAAAAAAAAATCATTTAAATGACCAACATTTCTGAAATTTTCGAATTCTTTGAATTTTTATTTCTCATGAACTAAACATAAAAAGATATTTTTTCTCTACTAACTTTTTCTTCAGGATCTTTTTAGTTAGATAAAAATAACATATTGTTATGTTCCTTAGTGGTTTAAGATATTTTGAGCTTCGAAATAGACGTTCGAAGCGCAAATTTGAAAACCTCTGTTCAGTTTTCATTAAATAATTTACAAATACTCAATAAATCTAAAAATGTTCTCTACTAACTTTTTAGACAACAAAATTTTCTATAATAATTACTAATTCATATGTTTTTGAAATAATGTTTTGATGGATATTATCTCCTTCGAAAAGTGCTGTTTTTGAGACATACGGCGCGCGGATGCGTAAACGCTCTTAAGTTGCGCCAGCTATCAGTGGTGAAGGGTGACATTTTTTGAAAGGAAACCCGACACAACATAAAGGTACCACTAATATGCATAAACGCGGTCTGCAAATCGTCCCAATGATAATTATATTTTACATAAGTTACGATAGGGAAGCCGACAGGAATCGGGTTATATGGACCGTTCGCTACTCACACCTATTCCTATATTTAGCATGGTGGAGTGCAAGATGATGTTTGGTGCTGAGCGTGGAGCAGATTTGGACCAACCATATGATGGGACGACCACTCGAACGTTTACTCTTGACTTTGCCAGTGACCATCAGTTGTTCGAGGTTATGCCCTTCTTTCGTTAAAAGTAGGATATAAGTATTATATTAATCCAAGACTTGACCTATCTATCTGAAATCCAATCCATTCGGTTTACGAGTTTACCACTAACAATCAGATGTTTTCACTAACACATTTCTTTTAGATTAAAAAACAAAATGTACTAGTAGAAAACCTGGAATTATACAAAATCAACTAACAACTGTCTGTTATATAAAAAACAAACTTAACGAATTAATAGGTAATTTGTAAAACCAGATACATTAAAAAACGTTCACGGTGTGTTTAACTCGATTTAAATTGTCCGAGGTTAGTATTGTTTAATTTAAAGAAAAACGAAGTGCAAACTCTCGGCGTATACTTTTTATTAGTAGACGTGTTTGTAGTGAATTTTTGACTTTGCGGATTTGGTTTCAAGGCCGGGTATTAGTTTGTGTTAGTTCGTTGCACTGGCTTGCGGTGTAGCGTCTAATACGGACTCAATTCCGAAGCGGTAGACAGAGATACTAGTTTGCTGGTGTTAGGGTATATTTTATATCTCTCCGGAGAGCAACCACTGTACTAGGTGTTGAAACCCGCCATAGTGACCCTCGTGTGTTGCGTTCCGGGTTCAGCTTGTGTATATCCGGCTCCATCAGGCCGGCATAATTGTGTCGACTGCCGAGGGGTAATCTCTCTCGTTAGTCGACATTCTATTGGACCCCACTCCACTTACCATTAGATGCAATATAAAGAAACCGGCCAGGTGTGAGTCGGCGCACTGAGGGTTCCATACAAACCTGTAGGTAAGTAAAAGTTCATTCATCGCGACAATCGAGTCATAGTTATGATATTTTTATTGCAACATGAAATCCATAACATTAGAATATGGAAAGCTGGAGGAGCATAAATTAAAGACATAGGTCTAAAAATTTAAGGTTTTCGGAATTTTGCCTTTATATGTGTTATAAAACATTGCTTCATATCAAGTTTCAAGATTATAGGTCAACTGGAAGTATCCTTTTTAGGTTTTGATTCCCTTGCGAGTAGTAGCGAGTTTGAAAATATGCGGCTTAAATGGCTTTTTCTTTTGATTGCGTTGGCTTAGAAGTTTGATTTTTTCACAAATCCAAGGGACAGTACAC